>NW_009219794.1:38807-56859 GCF_000690835.1 Fulmarus glacialis
AGTGGTTGAGTCACCATCCCTGGAAGTATTTAAAAGATGTGTAGATGAGGTGCTTAGGGACATGGTTTAGTGGACATGGTGGTGTTGGGTTGATGTTTGGACTCGATGATCTTAGAGGTCTTTTCCAACCTTAATGATTCTAATGGGGGAAAATTCTTCAAATATCCAACAGTTCCTGCTTTGACAGTTCCTGGTTCCTACAGACTGAAGCCTTTGCTGGTGGTAGTTTGTATATTGAAAAGGGCAAGTAACCCTCACTGGGCACTCCTTAGGTTGCTACAGGAGCAATCCAGCAGTACCTTTTATCCTGCTGCAGGCTATTCTATTTACACTAGCTGCGTGTATATGAAATACTATTATTCTTTTTGGAAGATCTAAAAATCTCGTTGAAATCTCTCTTTCAGATGTTAACTAGGTACTGCCCTTCTTATTTTGGAATCAAAACTGTTCACTGATTTAACTGATACAGCTACATGTGTTAGTTTACTAACGCAAAGGTGTCACAAACGACCTGTACCCAACTAATTCTAATTTGATTGTTTTTCCAAATGTGGACTTGGAATTTTGTATTATATAATCATGATGTTAGGCTACATGGATTATAGTCAGATGTTACGTGACTGCAGAGGTGATTGCTTTTATCTTCCAGCTAATGTCTTGTGGCCTGTTAGAAACATTGAAGTTCAGTGTTCTAGAGCTCCAAGAACACTTGGATACTTACAATGTCAAAAGAGAGGCAGCAGAACAGGTGAGTCTCTTATATTTTAAAACAAAAAATATTAGAACCTACTCATCAAGTAAATGTTACAGGTCCTTATCTCTCAACACAGGTATCTAAAAGTAAACTGTGGGAAAAAATTTCTAAAATAAAATCCTGTTTCCTTTTCTTACTACTATTTTATGTGTATAATCCAAACCTGAGGTTTTTCTTACGTGTGATTCATTTTTGTTGCACATATTTCTGAAATTGGCTTTTAATATATAACATTGCACAAATGCACTAGCACTGGGAAAAGCCATCCCTAATTTAAAAATCCTCTTTTAAAATATTCAAATATTTTTAACATGAATATCAATAAATCATGGTAATTTTTTTCTTTATGAACGTTCTGGCTTATTTCATTAGAATAGAAGGGTGGGATTCATCTCCAGATTAAGACATTTACAGATAACTATCTATATGTGAATTAAGTGCCTTTACACCCATAGTATCCAAGGATCAAGTCGATACAATAAAGGAAATCAAGAAGGCAATGCATTTTATCCTAATATAGATACTGACTTGTTGCTCAGCTGAATAGGTCTTTAGACTTCTTTTTGTTGACTGGATCTCCACTGGCTGTAATGGGGGCTTAAACAGCTGTGTCGTACATAGACACATAAATTTAGGTGTCTCATCCTGCAACTGGATCCCATTGAGGCTGACGTTTATGTCAGTGATTTAGAATAATACAGTTTAGTTTTCAAGGTATATTTTAGTGGTTATATCCTTTTTGCAAAGAAACACAAAGTTTAAAAGTTGAAAATTTCTGTAGCAAGGGTCTGTATATTTGTTTTTGTGAACCTTTGTGTGAAGTTCAGGAAGGAAGATACTAACTTCAGAAAACTGAAACAGGTAAGATTTCTAATTCAAGAGCCAAAACATGGATCTACAATCAGCTTTGCAGGTACAGGGAGAGAGAGAATATATGGGGCTTTTGTTATAGAGAGAAAATGATTCCTAGGAAAATTAAACATCCATTTGAAGGAACTTTTGACTGATCTCCGCAGCCTGTGAGGCCATGACAATCGCTGCATAGGCAAGTTTGAGTGATGCAAAACAGAACCAGAATTCAAGCCATGACATCTTGGCAGAGCAGTATTTTGCAGCACAGGTGGCTCCATGTTTGTTGATCATGCTGAGTTTATTAAGAAATTATGGCTTTTGCCTTGCAAAGATTGCTGACAGCTCATCTGTTGAATAGAGTAGACATCCATTTTTTTGTGGAAAGGATCTCAAAAGAAATGCAGTTTCCTCAAAACCAATGCTAAAGTATGCCACACAGCACTGTTACTGTAGATCAACTGTTTCTAGGATCCAAGCCAGCATTTCTGCTGAAGAGTTGCTACATTTTTTGCCCTGCTCTGTGGTGGTAACAGTTTATTTGTAAACTAACTCATGAGGTCTAATATAATGAGCTAGATTTTGCTGTTTAGGCTTAATCAGAAACAAAGTACTCATCTAATGAGTAAGATTACCTTACTGGATGTAATATGTAATGTCTGACAATCTGCAACGCGTAATGCTGTCATCACTCCTATGAGAACATAATGTATTTTATTCCTCATTTTAGAGAGCAACACTGAGGCACAGAGAGGCTAACTGATTTGCCTCAGGGAAAGACAGGAAGATTTGAGGCAGGGTAGAGAGAAACTCGTGTGCATGCACGTGTGTGTGTGTGTGTACTTAGAATGGGTTAAAATTGTGTCCCTTTCAGATGGCAATGAATTCACTTAAATGTATTTTTAGCTAATTTTGCACTGCCACGTATCATATTGACATAAATCCATGCTGGATATTAAAAGCTTGTTTGTATTTTATTTTACTTGATAAAGGGTATCAGTTCAATGGTCTCTGTCATTTTATCATAGTGAGAGAGTGTTGTTTTTCCTGTAATGCAGCTGTCAAAAGGGTGTCCAGTAACATGTTTCTGTGGTCAGCCTGTCTTCTGCCACAGGATTTTTGAGTGACTGGAGCAGGAAAAAGGTTCACAGGATGAAAGGAATTGTTCTGAAATAACTGAGAGCATTTTGCCGCGTTTTATTTTTATTTAATCATTTATAAATAGAAAGAAGCAGAACTGAGGCAGAAGAAATGTATAGCTTTGACCAATCATTTCTGACTCTTGATAGCATGTTATTTAGCTAATTTAGTGCATTATTTAAGTATTTATTTAGCACATTAATTTAGAAGTACTGACTTATTATCTCAGATAATTTATTTTTCTAAAACTTTTTTAAAAGGATTTCTTCATCTGTTGGTCCTCAATTTTTTTGTGTGTATTATATAGCATACGTAGTCTAAGAATCTTCCAAAGCTACTTCTCAGATATGTTTTACTGGTTTTCTTACTCTGTCCTATTAAACAGAGTATAGGGAATGGTTGAAAGAGACTTCCTCAAATCAAATCTGAATTTCTGTTATTGCAAGCAATTGTGCTATGTATCCTATTCAATCTGAAAATATTAAGGCAAAACACATAATGAGCTTACTGCAGATCCTTGCTTCTTTCATAGAAACATGCAGAAAAATGATCGAACTAAGCTGGTTGGGCTATTGTATAATAAAGTAAATATAAATTAACAGATATTTAAATAAATATAATTTGCATGTTAATCTGGTATCCTCTAGAATCAACCACTGGAAAATTCTGTATATTAACTTCTTTAATGAAAAATTGTTGTTTAAAGTTTACCCTAATAGATGATGTTTGTCACTATCAGTGCTGCATGTTGTACTGGCATTCACAGGAATCAAATTTAAAAAGAGGCTTGGGCTGCAGTTGCTTGAAAGTCTTACCTATGCACTGAGATAAGAGAGAGAAAGGTACCTATAGTATAGGGGGTGTTTTGGGATGCCTGTTTTGGGGTTAATCTGGCAAACCAACCTGTGCTATGACCAAGACCAACCACAGACTTCCCTATACTACGCTTTCAGTAACGCTCTTCACCCTGTGTCTTTGTAGGAGATATATGGGGAAAACATAAATTGATGTAAAGCAAACATATAAAGAAGATTATTTTGTTACACAATCTATTGCTGTTCCCAAAGAGAAAATTCAGGTCTTTCTACTAGGCTGAACATATATTCTGTAAAAATTTTTAGCAAATTAATTTTGTCACCTTTTTGGAGCTACTGTTCTATTTCCTTGCAAGGAAACTGCTTTGACTTCATGTGTGTATTACGGACAAAGATAGTGAATCAGAGAAATGTAATAGAAAATATAAGGTTATATGTATATCATAACATGCTAGGCACACATTCAGACTGGTTTTAAGATTTAAAAAAGATCTTAAAAGGGCAATGTGTGAAAATAAATACTAGTTTCCCAATTGCTGATGCCGTTTGTTCCAGTGCAAACCTATTCTGCTGTTACCGATGGATGCTGTCAGATAAAAAGAAAAATGAGATTTGCTGTGTACGTTGGTATCCATGTCACTAATTGAAACTGACACCACGGTGTTTAGAGAATTCCATTTCTCCTCTTGATAAGCACGGAGGCCGAGTTAATTCACTAAGTAACCTTTATTAAATTGAGCAGATGGGAAATCACATTGTTCTTTTTCTTGCATCAGACAAAGGTTAGAAAAAGGTCACTAAGATTTCCTGTGAGACTCAAGATATCAAGCACACAAGTATGCTAAATTATTCTTCCTCGGATGTGTAGAGCCTGTTCTCCATTTCAGAAGATAATCTGCACTTTATCTCAAAATGACGCATCCCCATTTCAGTAATACCCAAATTACCTCATGCTTGCAGTTGTTTACGCTGTACAGAAAAATACATTGGGCACTGCATCGATGAGATGATCAGATCGTATTGTCCAACGAGCATATCTGATTCTGCAAATGCTTTATATTAACACTTTTAAATTTGCGTGGTTGGTTAAAGCTAGAAGAGATTACCCACTGAAATTAATAAACTTGTTGTCTGATATAGGAACTGGGTTTTTTTTTCCTTCCGTCCAGTAAACCTGCACTTGCATCTGGTTTCACAGGAGAGCTCTATTTCCTTCTGTTTCTGAAGTAGTCCCAAGAAATACAACAAGCTTACTCTTACTCTCTAATTTGAATTAGTGCTATATTTTAAATGCTGAGAAATCATGTTGGTGTAAACCTTGTGCAGCAAATAAAGAGAAAATATGATCTCATTTAATGAAAGGGATTTTTCTGCCTCCACTGTCCCACACGTCTCACTATAACAGCACCCAAATTCAATCACAGAGTAGTGTTTATGTTAAAGTGTACTATCCCCATGTGGGGTAATGAAGGCTACAGGAAATTTACAATGGAGGGGACACAATAAAAACTACAAAGTGATATATCAGAATGGAAATCATTAGTGGAAACAACATTGGTAAACAATTGATTCCATATCACAATTTCTTATGTAATCTGAGAATGTGCAAGAGTTGAAGAAGTGTCTTACGCAGTTTTAGCACAGTCTTCAGTTTGCTCTGTTTCAGAAAACGTTTAAGCTTGTTTATATTCATTTTGCAGTGGCTAGAAGACTGCAAAAGAACATTTGGTACTGATGATGGTATTCATGGCACTAACACAGATGCCCAGGTAGGTGTATGTCATTTGTGAGTCTCTGGATATGACATTAAAAAACATATTTTTATCGACTGCAGAAAAATTCCAATATTTGCAGAGAGATTAAAAATGTATGAAAAGCTTTTCATTTCTGTTATCATACTATCTTTTGGAAACTCAGATTCTTATGAAGTAGTGGTCTAATAAAAAGGGCTGTTTTTAATAAAAGTCGGTAACTTGTCTTGGGTTCTAGGCTTAATAACACTGAGTAGATAAGCAGACTAGATACCATCTGTGTACCAGCAAGTCTGCTTTTCTGCAGCTGTTTCTAGAAGAAAAAAGATTAACATTCTGCTTATATGCTCAGATAAACTGTCTAGCCAAAAATCTCTATTGAATTTAATATAATTAGTACTATATAAATACATATGACCTTTCTGGAGGCATTATTTGGGTGGGAAGGAACAGAGAGTAAAGTAGCAGTATGGCAAAAATCTCATGAAACACTTCTGTCAAAATATCATCTAACAACAATAGGTGAAGTAACCTATTAATATTAGTTCAATATTTTGTATGTATTTGCATGGCAGTCATCCATGTTTAATGTTACTAATTGCTATAGTAGGTGATAGCTCTTCCCCAAGTAGACTTTTTTTTTTTTTAAACAATAGCTGCATAATATTGACACCGTAGATAAAAAAGCAAATCCAAAAACTATCATTAGTAGGTACAAGGAATCTGCTATCTAGAGTTCTGTAATAAGAACAGTGAAAGATGTAAGAAAGTAGAATTGCAGGTAGCAGATGAACTTACCTTTTCACAATGACATTTTAACAAAAATCCCAAATCCAAGCTAAAAAAGGAGGAATTTTATTCCTTTTATTCAATCAAACTCTATTCATTGATGCACTTGGTCATGTTTCTGGTGCTGAAAATGCAGTGTTCAGCAACAGAAATGTCTACTGTGTGCATGGACTATTTCTTCTTTTATATAGTTTTCATTTGCTCTCATATATATATGTTTTGTTTTTTTTTTAATTCAATCACAAAATGCACCTGAATTTTTAGAGTAGTGAAACAGGTGATAATATACTGTTGATTTTTATATTGCATTGGAGTTGCTTGTTTTAAAAAAAAATATTTCATGTGGATAAGCATAGATAATACAGCAAAATAATGTGCTACTATTTGCAAGGATTTTTGCTTTGCCTACGAACACCACATTCAGTGTATTTTACTCTTGCTTTACATCTTTGTATACTGACTAGTACATATTTAGAAATATGTAACAACATCTAGTATTACAATACCATGAATGTTCTATATATTAATAATATGGACTGAAATACATAAATGCTGCTTTTCTTTTTAGAATGTTGTTTATATACACCAAGAAACTGTTCCAACATTTAACTGTTCTTACCATGAAGGTAAACGTTACTGTTCCACTGTATAGCTAGGGAAACTAAGAAACGGAGGGAAAGCCACATGCAGGCTTTCATTTAGCTTGTACGGAGGGAATGCAGGATTCCGAGTGAGGCAGTTTTGTGTGTTCTTCCCCGTTTCTGCAGGGTTTGAAGATATCCTCTGAAAAGGAGTTATGTGTCCATTCACATTGATTATTTTTGGGGACCTGGTTTGATTTTGATTTTCAATCCTAGCCCACAAGGCATGCTGGCAATTTTTTCTTTACGTGCTCCTTGCACTTGCAGGTTCAGTTAAAATCATTTTAATGTATAGTATTCATTGAGAAAGCAGAGTCCTGTTATCCTGCTTCATAAATACACACAATTTACAGAAGTTCTAAAATTATTCACAGAAGCTTATAGTGACTTGAAGGAGATTGAGAAGTTACCAAGTGTAAAATCATTGTTTCAAAAGTCCTTGTAAATGGAGTGTGGGGCTGATAAGTCTATCCAGTCAACCAGTTAATGCTAAAAATATATAAGTGTTCTCTTGTTCAGGAAAACAGAGCTGCTTCATTCAATAGATATTTTTCATTCACTAACACAAATAAGGTTTTCTTACTAATTTTTAGCACTGTGGTCAATACAGCTAAGGAATAGTGAGATGAATTCTGTTCTGGCTCATGCATTGCCAGCAGACTTGCAAGTAAATCTAATTATTGGATTTTTCCTATTAGTACTTATACGCAAGCCTGAAAGAATGCATCTGGACTCTGGCTAGACTGTTTGTACAGGACTGGCAGGTGGAAAAATCAGATTATTTCTCAAGTGAGCAAGTATGTGAAAGACACTGAAGCAGTACAAAGTCATTTTTAAAGGAAAACCTC
The DNA here is from genome assembly GCF_000690835.1 of Fulmarus glacialis. NCBI lineage: Eukaryota > Metazoa > Chordata > Aves > Procellariiformes > Procellariidae > Fulmarus > Fulmarus glacialis. The sequence continues at coordinate 46,395 of NW_009219794.1, forward strand.
TCTTAAATTTTTAGAATAGCTATCAAGGTGTGATTTTGGGGAGACGGATTATTTATGGCTTACAGTAATAATGAGACTTGGCTTAAAGAAGTTTGGAACTTAATGACTAAAAATATTAAATAATCGACCCTGCCGCTCCTCGAAGTCTGATTCTCTGCGCTTCATTAAAGCGAGTCATAGAATTCTTGTTGACTTTGGCAGTTCAAGATCTTATCTCTTTGCAGTGTTCTGTGCATCAGAAGTTTTTGCTTACATAATAATTGTGCTATGTATATGATAGCACAGAGTACAGGACAAATCATGCAATGTTTATAGTCTGTTAAGCACATAGTGTATAACTTATACCCATCGTGTATAACTATGTGCTTAGTAAAGCTCAACTGCTTCTGCCTGTTGGAATCAGACATCGGTTGCATCTTCATATGTTTACTATGACCATTGTACTTGCTTAAATGCCATCGATACACTTAGCGCTGTACAAAGCACAGAAGTGAAGTTCCTGTCCCTAGTCTGACAAATATATTTTCTGATGATTTCTCTCCCTGTCCCTCTTTCCCAAACATTTTTCTGAATAGCTTGTAAAAACCAAGTGCAATTAAATTACAGAAATCTCACAATGAGGTGTTAAGAATTGAGTTTAGCAAAACCAAGAATTTTCTAAACTGATTCAGAATCCAAATTAACATTACCTTTCAAATTTTAAAAGGCATTATTTTTGCTTAAACTATAGTGGTACAGAACAAGTAGGAAGCATTGTACAGATGTTCAGATGTAAGTGTCCTTGGTTTTGATTTGCTTAAATTTGCCTACCTTTAAGACTACACAATGTATAAAGACCAGACAGGGTTGTAAGTGAAGTATGTTACTCGTGTTTTGGGACAACAAAGCCAGTGCTATCTATCATTAGTTATAGCAGCAAGTAATTTCACTTCAAATTCAGTCTGTTAATTTTTTCCATTCAGGGTGTATTTGGAGCATGTTACTTGTATTTCTTCCTCCATTTTACCTGGGACATCTTTTACCCTAATTAAAATTATTTCCTACACTAATTCTTGATCTTTTTTTCTTTCTTTGTATTTTTGTGACCTGCTCATCTTCTTGCTTAGCAAATGGAAATTCTAGCAGTAAGTGACAGTTCTTGATTTATCAAACACTTAACCATGCCAGTCACCAAACTGGTCTCCATCTGTCTCGTCCATTTGTGACATAGTGATGTCTTGTCATAGACTATTACAAAAATGCTCTGTGCTTCAATTTTGCATCATCTAACCCATTGAACTGTTGGTCCTTTGTAGATAATAGGATCCTGTAGTTAGTAGAATGTTATAAAAGATTATTCCATTAGTGTTAGCTTTTATGTCTGTATGTAAAGCAGTATTAACACTGTCTGCACTTTGACTAGTGTTTTAGATGCGTAAAAATGGAAGCAAGACAGTGCATAAGTTAATGCTGCCATTTCATTTCCTTAAGAATATATCATGTGGTATTTTCTAAAATACAATCACAGCTATCTTTTATAAAGTAAAACATTATTCTTGCCTCCAAGAATGGAATTATTCTCCTCTTATTCCATCAGGAGTTGTAAGCTAAGGGCCAGGTTATATACTGTGTTATGTATTTATATTAATGGTTATGAAAGATTCCATATTTACAGACTACAACTGCTTCTTTTGGATATTAGATCTTGAATTTAAAACAGTAAAATATCAACAATAAAAGTAAGTGATATATGAAACTCTGTCTTGGAACATGACATTTCAGAATGCCTTTTGAATCACTTTACATCCCACCCCACCCCCCTTCTTGGAAATGTAACTTCTCATTAAAAAGTAAACTTTAAACCTATGTGAGAGAGGCTACATGTAAATCTAGGACTGAATGAAGCTTTCATCTGCTTTTCATTAGCTTCCTGCTACGTTAGCTTCTACATCTTCTTGGCATTTTCTTCAGTAACCAAATAACTACTTTTAATTTTGCACATTCTATACTGAAGAAGTTGTCATTTATTGTCTCTTGTATTGGATAGTAGATGTTTTGCACATCCTGAATATAATAATGTTGTTTACATTTGTAGGAGCTGGAGTTGTGTCGGAGACTATACAAGTTGCATTTTCAGTTGCTGCTTCTGTTCCAAGCCTATTGCAAACTTATCAACCAAGTAAAAACAATCAAAAAAGAAGCAGAGGTAATGAAAACCATGCCATTTAGCTACTAATTGTTGACATTTTAAAGCCAAACCATTTAAAATACATTTTTATAACATTTTCATCAGTGGGACATCTTTTTTGGAAACTGAAGGAGGGTACCAGCTGGTTTATAGCCAATTAATAAAAGATTCAAGTAGAGCTTGCAAGAATTTTCTGAGATGTTCAGTTATCTGTGTTGATTTTTGTACAGCTTGAAAGCTCTTAAATAGACAGGAACACAGGGAGTCCAGTGATGAGGATTTTAAATATTTCAGTAGCGCTTCTATTGTATTCTAATCAAGCTACAATCAAGGCACATCAACTCCAATCAACAGAATTCTGTGATGAAGCCCCTTTTCATCACCCCAGTGTTTCCTGTTGCAAACACCATCACTTGCTACCAGCTGATTTATATAACTGTGTCACTTCAGCCACCATTCAATTACTCTGCAACCTTAGTTCCCATCCTAAGTGCAGTTAGTAATGTGTTCTAGACATCTTATACCTGATTTTTAGTTGTACTAACTTTAGAAGTAAAATGTGTCCTTCAGCTGTGCACATTTGGTACATATGTGATGTTGAGTTAATCTGAATGCATTATGCTATTAATAATGTCTTCTGAAGGTTCTCCCTGGGTCTGTAATGCAATAAATAGAGATAGCAGGAAAAAAATAGGCCTGGTCTTGCTTGATATAGTAGGGCAGAAAATGAAAAAGTGGGGTGAAACTCTTTGGGTTTTGAGTAGCTTAGGAAAAAATGATGCATGTTCCTTACTTAGATTTCCAGATTTTTGTAGAGGCTGTGTTGTGGTTTAACCTGGCAGGCAGCCAAATACCACACAGCTGCTCATTCACTCACGCCCCCCTCCCCCCGCCGTGGGATGGGGAGAGAATCAGAAGGGTAAGAGTGAGAAAAACTTGTGGGTTGAGATAAAGACAGTTTAATAGAACAGAAAAGGGAGAATAATAATGATAATGATAGAATATACAAAATGAGTGATGCACAATGCAATTGCTCACCACCCGCGCTGACCGATAACCAAGTAGCGATCGCTACTTCCTGGATCACACCTACCATTCATATACTGAGCATGATGTCACATGGTATGGAATACCCCATTAGCCAGCTGAGCTGGCTGTCCTGATTATGTTCCCTCCCATCTTGTGTACCTAGCTCAGTCAGTAGGCATGGGAGCTGTCCTTGGACTAGGAGGGCACTTAGCAACAACTGAAAACATCAGTGTGTTATCAACATTCTCCTCATACTAAATCCAAAACACAGCACTAGGAAGAAATTTAACCCTATCCCAGCCGAAACCAGGACAGGCTGCAAATAAGTGAGTTCATTTCCGTCTGGAGAATATTGTGGAAGGTTGGCATCACACCAGTCCCACTTCTTGCCTAAGTCAGTCAGACATAGAATCATATTCTGAGTGATGTCCTTGTATTTTAGTCATACATTGATGCTAAAGCCAAAGATACTATTATATACACTGGCTGCACTACAGTTATTCTGCTGGGTTACCAGTCTTCCAGATTTTTTCTTCATATTTAATTTGTCCTTGTCATAACACAATTGCTGCTGTACTTTTCCAACACGTTTAATTCTTCTTGTCAGTTTAATTGTTATTAAGTGATCTGGGGAGAAAAGAAATGTATTTTTGAAAACAAATTTTAAAAGAACTAACTAAGATGGAACCTTCATTGGGGAAAGACCAAATACCTGACATACATGTCAGGTAACTGTATACTTAAGGAACTGCAGCAAATATTTGGATGTACTTTTTCTGCCTCTCATTTATGATTGCAAAGAGGCGGAAAAATGTAAGTCTGATCTGAAAATACATTTAAACTAGAAAAGATAACTCTCATATTTGTTTTAGGTCATAAACATGTCTGAAGAACTTGCTCTTTTGGAGAGCTGTCTGAAAGAGGCTGAGGCTGCGTCTGACAGTGGTATCGAAGAAATTGAAATTGCAGAGGCTTCCCAAGCTAGCACAGAAACAGCTATTCACTCTCTTATTGAAACCCTGAGAAACAAGGAGTTTGTGTCAGCTGTAGCACAGGTCAAGGCTTTCAGGTAAGTGCTTAAGGATTGCTTTCAGACCCGAGTGTGCTAATGGGCCTTTTTAATTTAAAGATACAGATAGGCACTATTCCAGGTTTTTTTCAGCTCTTGCTAGATGTCCTTATTGAAAAGTACAAGCGCTGTTGCTTCATCACAGCTTGTTCATACACATTTTGCAATTTAAAGAAAAAGCAATTTTAGTAGTACTTGTTCTTTAGAATTTCTCTCTGAGAAAATGATGCTGTTAACTATCAGGACTCTACAGAAGACACACTTCTCTTGTGGTTTCATATGTCTTTTGTTCAAATGTCTGTTTAAAGAACATTTAATTTTTTTTAATGTTTAAATCCAAATTGTGTGTTGACAGATCTATTTGGCCCCACGACATCTTTGGCAGTTCTGAAGATGACCCAGTTCAAACATTGCTGCACATATATTTCCGTCATCAGACGCTTGGTCAAACTGGTAGCTTCGCAGTAGTAGGCTCCAACCAAGATATGTCTGAGGCCAGCTCAAAGCTGATGGAACTTAATCTAGAAATTCGAGAGTCTCTACGCATGGTGCAATCCTATCAGCTTCTAGGGAAAATCAAACCAGGAATAAATCTTGTGAGCACTGGATTCTGAACAGCTGTCATTTAGAAAAGAACTGATGATGAAGACGCTTCAGACTATTATTGAGCACCTTTCATTAAAAAAAAAAAAAAAGAAAACAAAACCTCCAGCAATCCTGACAACCAACACAGTTTCATCACAGCAAGAAATTGTTTCATCAAAAGTAAAAATCTGCAAATTGAAGTGAACATCTTTCTTGACTGCTTTTTCTACACAGTAGCTGTGTGGCAGTAGTATTTTTTTATTAAATATATGTATAAAAACTACACGAAAGGAAAAGGGCTTAAATGTAATGCATACAAATGCATTATTTTCTGGTGTAACAGAACTATAAATGGTGTTTGCCGTAACAGCCTCTAAAGGTTGAATCAATATTGCAGGTGGGATGAGGCTAAAATCAAGGCTGGTTTATTTTGGCTGAAGACCTGCAAGGCATCCTGGCTTTCCAGCAGTAGTAGATATAATCGTCAGCTAATACCTAATGAGACACTTTGCAATGTCATGAAGAATGTGCGGTCAAACATGAGTAGAATGACTTACGACTGCAAAAACCATTGACTTCTCAATGTTTTATTTGCTTTTGTTGTCTGTAACAAGGAAATTATGTGTGTGAGTTAGAATGTATGGCTATGTGACAGTTGTTTTTTGAAGGTATGGATGATTGTTAAATAAGGTCTCAGAGCATGCTGAAAAGAGCTGCAAGATTATTTTTGAAGAAATTTTATTTTATTAGATCTAATCCTCATAGTGTGTAAATGTTAGGACATTTAATAATATTTTAAACTGGGATTTCCCAGTGTTTCTAAAAGAAATAATATATCTGTTAACTTTATTGGAATGCTGCTCAGTTCTCTGATCAGTGCTTATGTTACAAATATTGATAACAACTAACCAAAAACTAGCTGCCTGCAGAGACTTTAAAATGTATATTAAAGATATATGCTGCCCATCAGCAATTCTCATTAGAAGTTAACTTATTTTATTCTGTATATATTCTAGAAACTGTATAGTGCAAAACCAGTATTTTTCTTGTAAATTTGTGCAATGCACTGTTAAGACAGTAGGTGTATAAAGCTATGAGGGGAAGGGGGGGGCCTCTCCCTATCGGTAGTCACATACATTACTTGCAGTTTGAGTAGTCTGCGGGGTTCAAAGAGTTTGAATGCATGTACATGCATCTTCATGACTCAACTTAAGCCTAAGGAATTGGGACTACATAGAAAAAAAAGACTGACTACCAAAACATGCAACAGGCAATATACTCATAGTTCAGTGTCAAAGTCTGTAGCATAAAACAAACTGGATTCTGTTGAAACCAATAGCATTTTGTAAAGAAAAAAAAAAGGAAAAAAAAAGGAAAAAGAAAAAAAAAAAAAGAAGAAAAAAAACAGAAAAAAGAATGTAGTCCCATGATTCCTGTGATTTGAAAGGAACACCCAGTATTTTTATATACATCTCTTACCCACTGTGATTTTTTTTTTAATGGGCTCTAATTCCAGAGTTTAGAATGTAGAATTGAAATTCTTAGCTCTGCCTGCCTTTTTGGGGGAATTGGACCCCACTAGAAATGTAATTATGCTGAAATGCATTAATTGAAGGCACTGTGCACACTGTTGGACTGCTGACAGTAGTTATGTTATCCTAACAAGCTCTGTAACTGGTCAAGGCACATCCATAATCACTGTATTTTTTTTCCCTGTCCCTGATAAAATCGAATTATTTTGATGGTTTTGTGGTACTGTAGATGGTGTTCTTAATTATTTAACAAGTATTTACTGGGGATAAGTAGTTTTACTTAGTGGCGCATTACACTTTTATTTACATCATCTTTTACCAGCTTTTTTTGTAAAAATAAAAGACATTGTATCTGTCATTTTGTGTATTTTTACAAGCTAGAGTTTAAATACTTTAGCTAAACAGACTAAACACTGACAATAGAGGCCTGGGTGCCCTGAAATCATGTTTTTTTTCTTTTTATATCCTGTCAATGCAACAGCATTTTCCTCGGCATCTTCTGAAGCTGTTTAAGGCATTTGTCATGCAACTCAAACCTGAATTTATATATATAATTCCTTATATTACACATCTTCCTCCATTTACAATGACTAGTGGAAATTGGGACCTGCCCTATGGAGCAGAATCATGCTCCGTAGACAGTCTTGATACTTCTTTAACTTCATGAAGAACTTCCAAACTTCCACTGTGTGGCTTGTTCTGGTTTTAGAGAGTCCTTCCATTTGCCACTAGCAATTCTCTTCACCAAGAAAGCATTACACCATTTTGAGTGCAGTTCTTTTTGCTGGTTGCTCTTATATCCGCTTCTCCAAAATTACTTGCTTTTAACTACTGCATAAGCTGTCACCCTACGTTACGTTTGCCAGGTCTGTGCCAAATCTATGGTAAAGCTGTCTTAAAAACAAGCAAAATGTCAGATATCTTCAGTAAGATGCAATGAATACAGCATTGAGCTAACACATGCAAAAGAATCTCTTCATGAAAAAACTGTACAAGGCAAGTTCAAGATATCTTTGAAGAATCAGCAAATGTTCCTTTCTGCTCTGCATAATCACATAGGTCATGAGTAGCTTTCCTTCCTTCCACTGAGTCTAGGAACCAGTGCCCATGATATGCAACGTCTGCTGTCAAGGACATGACAGGGCAGTAAAGTGGAAAAGGATGCAGAACTATACTTTGGCATCAAGCAGTAAAAGCGTTGAATGTATTTATGTAAGAGGAATGACATGTAGAGCTACTGCAGAACTGAGAAATGCTACAGGATGATGGAAAGCTTGTTTAATATCGCTGCCCACTGCACTCCCGCTCCTCCAAGCCTCAAAACCTTGCAGTGGCTGATGGAAGCAGGGCCAGCTCTTTGCTGCTAACTGCCACTTGGAGCCTTCATCAACCAGTTGTTCGGACCAGTTGCTGTTGAATACAGTTCAGATCAGCTAGGCCTGTTCTACATCTTAGCAAACAGAAGCAACTGCTGCTTTAACTGTAGTTGGTGGGGATGACAACTCTAAGATGTACTAAATTTCACTATAGGCTATTACTAATAATTGCCAAAGAGTCACCATGTTCACAGCAAGTAATCCTCAAAGCAATGCTTGAGAGGACATCTGTATAAATAGGAAGCACTCAACTGCTCATATTGCTATGAGTTGCCACATGACTTCATACTTGACATGGCACGGAGCTTAAGTTCTCAAACTTGTTACCGAGGTGCACAGACTCATCACAGTCAGTCTCCCACACTGCATCCATTGGGAACAGACTACAGCCATTAGAATGGGGAAGGCAAACAGGAAAACATTGAAGAACATCCTTAGAGGGAAATATGCTCAGAAGTAAAGACGTACCAGATCAAAGTTACAACTGCAAGCTGAGGCAGACTATGGGTAGATAGCCTCATGAGGGGGGGCCTCAACTGTGTTCCTCCTCAAGCTGGAGACTTCCCACTGCTCCTTACTGTAACTACAGGTGAGTGCAAGTCACATGCATCTACAACAAACTGCCCAGCTACAGTTGTACTTTTCAAGTGGAACAGGGCAGGGATAGAACTTACTGTGAAAGTCTGAGTGAGCTGGTAAAGCAAGGGGTATTTCCTTTTAGTGTGATACAAGGGAAAATACTTCAGGTAGAAGCATGAAATAAAATGGTACCCCATACTTGTTCCCAGTATGCCTCATGCTGCTATAATAATGAATGGAGCAAGAATAAATAAAATTACTTGGCAATAAATTGGTGCTGAGCCATTATACCTTAGTTACTGCAGCAAGTTCAAGGGGCACATTAAAATAAAGCAGGAATCTGCAGCAAGTTGAGTTAAGCCTACAGTATTAACACTCATTGCCCCTCTAAATGGACATTTGTTGGCACAAGGACAATGTTTGCCTACCCTGCCATACACTAGCTTCCATTTAGAGAGGCAAGACCACCTGGCACTGAAGCTGTTAGACAGCATGGGCTCAGACTGGTTCCCCCTTTAGTCTTTGAGTGGTCTCAAGTAAGCTGGGTACAGGTGTAGGTAAGTTTGGAACAGCCAGAATAAATCAGTCTTTCCAAATAGAAGCTACCTCAAGAGTTTTGCAAAAGGCTTTGTGCATTATTATGCTTAATTTCAAAATTAACAGCTTTATTATCATTCTCAGAAAAGTATGTTTTCCTCTAAGTTTACCCAACTCCTTGGCTACAAGGTAGACTAGTGGGGTGTAGGTTTTACTAGCTTGTGAATCTGCTCAGCTGTAGTCCCAGACTCAGCTTGTAACACTGCTGAAGTGTTGTGTCCCTACAGAGGGCATTACCACTGACAGCACCAATAGACCTTGGAGAGCATCACCTGGGAGTAACCATGCTGGTTCTGCCATTACTACCAAACACTATAAGTACAATTCCTAGTTGTAAACCCAGTCTCAGAAAGGTGTGGGAGTTTGATCCTTCCCCAGTGGCAGACAGCTAAACCGTAACTAGATGAAACTCTTCAAGTGTAAGCCACTAAGTGCACAGCTCTTTGTGCATCACCTGCAGGTACACGTATGATACTGCATCAGTATCATACTTGGAGCCTTTGAAGTATCACTTCTCTTGATAACCTTGTGGAAGTAAAGATGGGCAACTCAGTTACCAAGAGACAATAACATCAGTGACTCCCTTCCCCAGCAGTTTGTGAGAGCTGTCCCTGAAGATGCATTAACCACAAGCTTTCTTTGGCTTTAGTCTACAAGACAAGAACACCAGCTTAGCTAAATGCAGACCAGCTGTACCAGTAGAAGTGACCTAGTTTTTACATAGCATTTCTCAATCATTTTCTAGTGGTGAAAAACAGGTGCAGGAGACTTTCTACATGGAATAGAAGTGTGCACAGTAAGTGAATACTATTAGGTGTTTTGTTCATGAATGATGCTCTACTTCCTACTGGAGATGTCAATTTGATGTTAACTTCAAGTGTTTGATTAGTTCAAGGGTAGGAGCAGTAACAGACATCCTTTCCCAACTGATATTCTACAAGGTCCTGCGTCCATTGCTGCCGAGACCATCACTGATTTACAAAACATTATTTGTAGGCTCTTCCCCTATGCAAGTTACAGAAGTTGCAACATGCACCCTCTGAGCTGGGCACAAACCCACCTGATCATTTGAGCATGCTTTGCAATACTTTTATTTGCATGCTTTCCTAGCTACACCTCACTAAGTACCTTCAAACAATAACAACAACAAAAAAGTCTGCTCTACTTGCAGTTTTCTAGAAGAGCCCTAAACAAAAACAAAAAACCCCCATCCCACTCAGATGATGTATTTGAAACTAAATGTGCTATCGCAGGAGAGGCGTTTCCCTTTGCATCTCCCACAGAGGTCCTGGCGGTGGGGCCTCTTGGGATCCACGTGGCGCATCTTCACGGGGCAGGTGCACCTCGTCTGCTTGCAGCTCTGGGGGAGAAGGCGGCGGTCGGCGGGCACGGCCCGAGGCCGGGGCCGGCCCGAGGCAGGGCAGGGGTCCCTTACCTGGCAGGTGATGTCCTCCACGCGGTACGGGTTGTAGGACTTCTGGCAGGTCCGGCAGAACTGCCGGAAATAGACCTGGGGGGGGAGGCCGGGGGG
>NW_009219795.1:0-12256 GCF_000690835.1 Fulmarus glacialis
CCAGCCCCAAAACTGAGCCATGCTGCATGATGCTATGTTAATATTTCAAGGGTTTTGAGACTCCTGATAGCTGTGTACCAAATATGAAAATATCTATTCATATCTTTTGGCCTCTATGTTTTCAATTACTTTGGTTTCTGTATTGGTTTCAGTATTACTATTGTTCCTAAAAGGTAAACATATATAAACAAGGGATCAGCTCTGATCAATGTCAACCTCTCTGAAATCAATCTAACATCAGGCTTCCAAAGTCTATTTATAATTTGTTGCAGTATAATACCATGGTTCTGGACATAATTTTTCTTGGAATCTCTATCCTTTAAAACAACAGCAGCATCAGGTACAACTGTGATGGCTGCCAATCCCTCTACTGTTTGATCCAGTGTACTTTGGAGGATCTATGTGATACTAATTATGTCTACAAACATAACCAACTACTGGCCTCTATGGTAATCTGGCGACAGTTGCCAAGAGGGTGGTTCATTTAATTCAATATGCCAGAAATTATTTTAATACAATAAAAAGGAGGATATTTGCACTGGGATAAATTAACTTCACATTTTTCATGCCTATGAACTACCTAGTGGGAGGAAGATGAGGCTATTTTTTAATCTTTGCATTCCTTGTTCTCCTCAGATTTCTGGAAGGAACCATCTCTGTCTGCATTTGAGGATGGTCTCATTTTGTATTCTGACCAGTCGAGAGGTTGGTATTGCTCTGCTTCCCTACAGGAAGCGGTGCTTCTGTCTGTCAGCTACTCCAAACTCCAAATAGCATTGTCTCTTGTTTTATGGTGTCTTATTGACAGCCTGCGTTTTCCCACTGGCCTCAGATAGTTTTAGTGTACATCGTTATAACACACTCATATTTCTCTGCTTATCAGTGTTGCTACGATTACATCATGGCTGGCTCCACAATCCATCTGGAATCAAATTGGTCATTGATCTAATATTGCAGTTTATCAGTGTTGCTCCGATTACATTACAGATGACTCTGTATACCAGCTGGAATTGAATTGGTCGTTAATCTAATAGCATCATTGCAAATGTGGCAGTTGAATGGTTGCATCCTTCTGCAGTTTCTGTGCACTGGATGTCTACATTTGCTCGAGTCAAACTGCAGATATGTTCTTCAGTAGAGATCTCTGTCTGCTGAATCACTGCTTGTATTTTCCTTTTCTTTTTTATTTCAGAAGTCAGTTTAGGACAAAAAGTGGTGGTGTTTCAAAAACTTAAGGTCATGACTTAAAGGCAAGACATTGTTCTACCCCTTCTCTCTGTGTTATTCCCCCCTTTATTTCATCTAATACTAATAATTCAAAAGTGACCTGCTAAAGTAAAATTTTAAAACTTGTTGTCAGGGGGAAGAGATAGGCATTTTTAGAAAGCTGTTAGTCCCACTTGTCTTTGATTTGTATTGAAATGATTCACCCAATAGAGGAGCCTGTTTCTGCACTAACGAGAGATGACCAGTTTAGAGTATGCCTAATTTTTAAGTGGCTAAAATTTGATGTGAGGAATTCTTTGTTCTGTTTCCTTGATTCCTTTTATTTAGCCTATATGTTTGTTGTAAATCACAAGATGCTTTGGTTTGTTGCTCTTGCTGAGCAGTTTAGTCTGCTCTGCTCCACTCCGGCAAAGCATTCTCCGTTTCTCAAGAATACCTTCCATCCCACAAGAGAAAAAACATTTCTTAGAAAATAGATTTTTTTAGAGAGCTATCTGTGGATGTCATAGATCTTAGATTTGTAATATATCTACTCTGTCTTGTGCTCCTTGGTTTCAAGTAAAGTCTTCCAGCTCTGCGATCTTGCTCTGCCTGGGATCAGTTGTTATCTAATACCTTCATCAAGTGTTTCAGTATTCCCTTCATTATTTCAGGCAACAGTTTCTCACGTTCTTCCACCCCACCCACCCCCACTCCCCCCATAAAGGAGCCTTGACTTCATTTTCTCATTTTTATTCACTGCACTGAATTGCTTACATATTTGGGCATGGTATTCTGCATGTCATTCTCTTTACTTGCTCTGCTTCTGGTGCCTTGTCGTGTGTTTGCCGTAGCGTCCTGTTGAGGCTATCAGTACAACAAGTTCTACCATGCTCCTAAAGCTGAACTAGTTCCTTTTTAAGACAAAGTATTGGAGAACAGTTTAAAATGCAGCTGCCTTTGCAGCCACATCCACACATGTTGTGCTTTCTCTAGACTCTTTCTTCCTGAAAGCTGTGCTCCTCCACAAGCACTCCACACTACAGCCTTTCTTGCCCGTATGGGTAAGCAAAGGCTCCGGTATTCTGCTCTGCCAGGGGAGAGAACAGAAACACAGGTCTAGTAATCTGTCGAACCATTCCAAGTGTATTCATGAGGCAAGAATACAGAGCATAAAACCAAAGCTGAACATGGATTTATCCTGCATAGTTTCTATTTACAGGCAAAGCCTTATCAAAATGACATTATTTAGCCGGTTAGTCCAATGGAATGGCAGATGAAATGGCAGTTCTGTCTCCTTAAATTTTTGTGTGCTTAATTTCTCCTATAATAGGAATCTAGAAAGAAGAAAGGAAATGAACTATCATTTTCTTCTCTGTCTTGGTAAAGGAACTGAAATAATGCATTTTTTGCATATCAAGACAATTTTTTACATCATCTCAGTATCTCAAGCTATCTCTTCCTCCAGCTGACAAAGCTGTGTCTTTTGGGAATGATACTGAATCTTTGAAAAATCTGGTGTTGCAATAAATAAAAGTGGCATATATTCATTTAAATTCTTACATTTTAATATTTTTTCTGTAGTTTGTTTAAGTTTGTTGCTGTGCTCAGGAAAAATGTTGTAATTATTAATAGATCACACTGGCTTTCCCCTCTTCTTCAACTGCTTTCCTAACCTTTTCATAAGTGTATTATTGCCAAGTATAAAGTTTTAATATTAGCCAGATGGGGAGAAATATTTATCTTGGTCTCTTATGCCTCATCTATTTTTATTTTTCTATTTATTGTTCACTGTTCATTAGAAAGTGTTATTTATCTCTACTGTGGGAAGCCTTCCCAGTACACCAATGGATATAGTAATCATCACTATTGGAATGCACAGAAAAAAATTAAGACTAAAACTGTTAACATTTTCCATTAGATTTTTTTGGTTGTTGTTTTTAAATAATACCTTTAATTTTTCTTCAATGATAATATATATTTGATACTGGAGAATTCAAACCTCCATTCAAACACAAAAGCTTCAGAAGGGTAATGAGAATAATTCCACCTATGTGAATCCAGTGTAGTCTTCTTATTACTAAAGTGGGTAGACAGGACTTGAATCAATATGAAAAAAATTAGAGTCTGGCTAAGTAACTGTTTTCCTTGACTAGGAGACAAGTTAACAAGTGAGCTTGTCAAAAGATGGGTACCACTGTGGAACAGTAAGAATGAAATACTGCTCCAATAATGGTAAAGTTAAAACCCTCAAAACTCACAAATACAAATTTTTAACCAAGCTGATAACTGTTCCAAAAATGAATATAGTCTAGTCTACACTGCGAGTTGGGAAAATGTATATTTTTTGATAGATTTGGTCTTCTGTCATCAAAGACCATGCTGACAGCTGAACATCTCTTTCAGTATTCACAAATGACTCAGCACAGAGATAGGAACTATCACCTCTACTAAGTCAACGCAAAAATATAGAATAACAGCCTGGGTGTTTTGAAATACATCACTAGTGCATGAAGATTGCTTCAAAGTACAGGTGGAAGCTGAGTCAAGACCCTCCTGAAAAATTAGGTGCATCTGTTTCTGACCATAGTTTTCTCATTCTGTGCTGCTGCAAATCACCTTCTGTCCTGTAAAAGAGGACTGGAGTAGGACAGGGAGAAAGACAGGAGAGTCAGGTTTGTCCATTTTCGTTTGGAAACATGAAAGGTAATCAGGGCTCCTGGAGAACTGCAATCCCTCCTCACCTGCCACTCAGCAGTGGAGTGCTCAGACATCAGTCCCGATCAGAATCTCATTCCTTTCAGAGGACCCCATCTCATTTGTTTACTGGTTTCTTTATAGTACATACCTGAACATAATAGTTCACCGTGGAACGTCACAGTCCAGGGTAACTACAAAACAAGTTATTGTCCTTAAAAATAGAACTATTTGAAAATAATCCAAGTGATGTATTGCATACAGTGGTGGAAGGAGCTCCATCTAAATGGTGAAGGAAGGGATTTGTACAGCTGCAACCTCACTGCATGGCAAGGAGGACAACTTCCATGCCTCTCTTCCCCTATGAAGCCTTCCCTCGGCATATCTTGCTGCCACGTTGTGCCATGCAGATACTAAGGTAAACCAGGCAAAGCTAAGCATGTATGGAAATGTCTCTGAAAAGTAACTGGGCATGGGAATCTGCTTGCTTATTCATGTGCTTAATGTTGCACGAGGTTGCCACTTAAATCATGGCCTAATATCTTGGACCACATGTAACTGTATAATTTAATAGAAGCAAAGCAGAGTCTGATTAACTCTTTATTCTTTGCTGAGCCTAGGATACTTCTTTATCAGCACAATCTATAGAAAGAAAATGAAAGAAATGTTCCAATGGCAATTCTAGCGCTGGTGAACCTCCTTGAATTTCTTCTTTAAAGGCAGCTATTTTGCTATGAGAGGGTTCCACTCTGTTACTTTAAAATGAAAACCATTTGAAACTGAAGTAAATTAACATTGGCATATGAACAGCTTGGGGAACAACAACAAACCAAGTGAAAAAGAACAAGCCAGCCTGCTATGTGAAAAAAGAAAAAAATCAAGAAATCCATTTGCAGAAGTAAAAGCATTAAAGGCAGCAAAATAATCAGGCTAATGGAAAAAAAAATCAGATGAATGTAGTATTAGTGGAAGAAGAGGATGTAATTCACAAGTAAGATGAAATTGTTAAGAGAGTGGATCAATATACATAAACCCTAACATCGCAAAGTAGGCTAACCTCAAGATATTGAATATACCAAAAGAAACAGGAAACTGTCCAGAAAAAAAAAAAAAAAAAAGATGGAGGCATTAACAGAGCCAAAAGAGGATATTGTTAATGAGAAGACATACTGAAAAAATAGCTGTTATTGTGAAAAGGACTAAGTTACAAAGGATTTTTTTTTAGTTCATAATGCATAAATTTCAGCCTTTTGTTCTAAGATGAAAGCCTTTGGGATAACAGAAAGGAGCTATTTCCATGTCTACGGTGTGACTATTCCATTCAAAATGGTAAACTGGCAGCAACCTGTCAGCTACTCTTAATTCTTTCTAACTCCCTGGGTAAAACACCCACTCGGTGAGGCAGGATGGCCGGGGCACTGCTCAGTACCCACGGTGGGGTCCTGCACGCTGGGCTCTGCGTTGGGGCATGAGGATTTCACAGGCAGGAAACAACCGTTTGAGATGGTGAGGGAAAGGTCTCCATACCCAAGCCATTCAGACAGACCGGGAAGACAAATACCAGTGGAAAATGTCAATTGTGTGAAAAGAAACATAATAAGCCAGCTTTCTTGTCACTTCAATTTTTAAGACAGCGTTTGTATGGTCTGATTGTTTCAGTGGGTAATTAATCATGCTAGTTTATGCTAGTTGTTCACTTCAGGCCTGAGATAAGTGGGCACAGATCACAGGTTTAGTGTATACTGGATTCATTTTCTTAGCTATGTAAATATGTAATTATATGATATTACATTATATTATAATGTTTGTTTCTCTATATTTCACACAAACTGAAGCAACAGAAGAATCAAGGTTTGGCAAAGCCCAAAATTTACTTAAGTGAGTAGCCTTGGAGAAATCTGGTAACTGATGCCCTTAAAATAAATCAGTGAAATAAATCTAAATTTCTGTTCCGAAGAATTGCAGTAGTCCTATGTTCATCGGCACTGAGCACTCACAGTTTATTCAGCTGATGTCAGTGAGGGCTGCGAGTGCTCAGTATACTGTCTGGCACCACTGTGAACACAGTCCTTGCCACAAATTGATGCTGTGAGAAGTTAATGATTTCTCTCCATGACCAGCGAACTGCACCCCACTGTCACTATAGCAATAATTCACATTCCCCTCACATGTTCAAAACTAGCCCAGCTATCAACAGTGCCACCACCATATATATCTATATAGTACAACTATTTTGTACATGCACTTATTGGTATAGCATTTAAATTGAAAAATTGAATTTATTAGATTAGACTGAGGGAAAAAAAAAAGAAGGCAGAACGGCAATCTACTGAAGAATTAATTATCTGTTCCACAACATTATACTGAATACAGTCCCTTTGGTGACTCACTTCCATTATTTCTGTTTCCCTACCTGATGTTAAAGGCCTGTATACAGCTTTTGCCTGTCTTTTCGTCTCATGAGACAGTATGTCTACTATGTCTGTCTCCATTGGATAAACTAATCTTGGGATTTCTAATTGCTGTGTGTGTTGAAAAGAATTACCTTTACTAAATTTCTGTGCAATACGTGTATCTCTTCCTAAGGTCGTAATTTTACACTTAACACTATACTGTAGCATTTTATAGCTGTGTATGATATAATAAAGAAATAGATTATCTGAGGCGTTATAAGTGATTACTTCAGTGTTCCTCAGGTGGGAAACTCCAGGAAGTATATTCTGTGATAGTAACTGTGTATAGAAAAGAGAAGCTCCTAAAATGCATTCCCCAGGATTTGAGGGGTTAATAAAGTGAAAACCACAATGTTTTACCATATAAAACTTGTTGAGAAGAATGAATATAAAACTAATATAAATCCAGTGTGGGACTAAAATTCCCTTTCCCTAAAAGAGTTCATAGTTAAAGTTCTGTGTGTTATTTTCCTCCTCCTTAGAGAGAAAGGACTTTGGATGAATCTTTGAAAAAAGAAATCAGATTTCTTACTAATTTTAATACAATAATAGAAGTTTACAGGAAGTTAATGATAACATAACTTGGAGGAGTACAGTGAAAAATAAATTAAAAAGAAATAAAATGGTCTCAGAGGAATTGTTGATTTTACATGGAAAAAATGAAAGCAGAGTTAATTTCAGTTACAGACAGATGAACAAACTTTCCTTACAAGGAAAGACCCCTTTGGGACACCTATAGTGCTAGCTGACAGCCTGTCAAGCCGTTCTCCTACTTTGCCTTTTTATGTGTTGATGGGTGTCTCCATGTCCCCTTTAAGTAGGTCAGTCTTCCTCCTAGGTCAATGATTCTCAGGTACAGTAATTTATGTATTTCCAAATTATTCTTCATTTCTGGAGATCTGTTGACTGGCCATACTGTAATCCCCAAATCAAATTAATCCAGTAATCATTGGTTCTAAAATAAATCACTGAAACAAACTTGAAATGTCCAAGGTTTCAGAGAAAGCCAAGAAGCAATGGCTCAGAAAATGTTTTCTCTGTTTTTGAATATTACATCTGGTGGGCAGTAATTGCTTGCATGTTGTTTCCCAGAATTGGATGAATTTGTATAGGCAGTTTCTTTTATTTACCTAGTGACTTCATGTTCTTACTTTTTTTCTACATGGATCCTCAAATAAAAATTATTTTAGGGGATGGGAAAGTCTCTAGAATCATAGAATCATTAAGGTTGGAAAAGACCTCTAAGATCATCGAGTCCAACCGTTGATAAATCAGTATATTTTTTTTTTGTTATGTAACATACACTGACATCAATGACAGCTCAGATGGCATTATTTACTAAGAAGGAGATATTCAAAGCATGATGACTTCAAATGAAAGCTGATTGCTTAAATAACCTTTGTGCTTATGAAAATCACCCCCCAAATCTGTTCATACCAAATAATTCATTATCTGTGGCACTCTGACTTTAAAATGGTTATAAAAATGTGATGGAGTTAATGCAATGCCTAATGAAAGACATAAACTGCAGAAACTAAAATAAATTCATTATTTCTTATGTGGATATTTCTTTTTTAGCATATTCAAATCTGAAAGAAATAACTCCATCTATTGGGCTGTTTAAATACTCCATAACAGTATGATATCCTCAAATTTCTTACAACATAAATTAAGTGGGATAAGTGTAAGATACAAAAATAAAAGTTAACTGAAGTAAGATATTGTAGTTTATTTCAAACTGCCAATTTAATCCATTTTAGGTAGCTGTGGAAAAATTAAATATGTGCAATAAAGATTCTGCTAAGCTAAAAGACATAATAATAAAATTTATTAGTAAAGTTTATCAGAACCATTTTTTTTTTCTGCTTCCACTGTTGCAGAAATGGAAAAGCTATGAAGAAAGTGGTAAAACATAGCAACATATTTGAACTATGAATACAGAAGCCTACTGGTACACCTAGTTGAGTATATTGGGCTTATAAGAGTTTAAAGGCAGGTCTGGCTTTGTCCAGTCTATGGATGGATGGCCTCCCAGAAATCTTAATTATGTAGGCAAGAACAAAGGACTGGATCAACTCTACAAAGTACTTCTGTACTTGCGGAATTAATGGATGAAAGAAAAGGGCAGAACATGCAGAAAATCTAGGAGTGAAAAATGACTGCGATTCAGGCACCATGAAAAGCACTACCTAACAGTGAGGTATCAGCTTGAAAATTTGGAAGGTTAGAAAAGAATTCCTTCATTTTTTCATGACTTTGGTCTCATCCTTAATCCTCAGAACATAAGGAATCGGAAGCTTGAGCCTATTATGCAAAAAACCCTAACAAACTCATGCAACTTCTTCAAAGTCATAGAAGAAATCAGAGACGAACAGATAGATTGGATGATGAAAATAAAATGTTTTGACTATAATGTATGCTCTATTCCTTGTAGCTATTCTACTGTCTATGTATCAAGGTAATTCTGCTATATATATTTGTCCAAGGTCTCTATTGTATAGTTTAATTGTCTTATTTTTTTGATTCTCATTTTCAGAAAGGAAACCTAAACAAGCAGTAATGCTTACAGAGAAAGTGACCTTGTTCTGTAAGTATTTCAGGATATTTTTACCAAGAGACACCTATAGACTACAATAGTGAATGGGGAAATGTCTCTCAGTAAGCTCAAAACAGCTGCAATTCTACTGATGGTTGAAAGGAAAAAAACCCAGAAGTTTGCAAAAGACTTTAGAGAAACATTAAAGTGGGATAGGGGGGAATGGGACGACTTGAAAGGTGCCAACCTAAGGATCAATTGATCTGAATTTGTCTGAAGACTCAAAAGGAGCCATGTGAGTATTATCTGTTTTCTGTATCCTGGGAAGGCTTTTCTTCTCTGTGTGAGATGCAATCAGGCTTTCTAGTTTTATTTATTTTTTTATTTTGATTGATTTGGCCAGCAAGTCCTGGTTTTAAATGAACAAGTTGATTAAAATCTGATGCCTGTGTTCAAAACGCTAAACTTTTTTTGGTTTTAGTGAATATTCATGCTCCTGAGTTTTTCTTGTCAAGACGACTGCAAGACTGACTTGCAAGAATCTTTCTTAAGCAGATCAACAGGGAATGATGCAATGTCCACGTTGGCTGGAACATGCCTGACTAGCTGGTAGTTTGTAAGTTCTGTGGAAGAGGTTGCTGGAAGAGTGTTGTGCAAAGCCAAAAGAATCTGGAGTAAAAGATATGAGAAAAGTTCTAATGGTGATAATTTTGTGGTCTGGATTTGCAAATACTGGCAAAGCAGATTTTCACAATGGCTGGAATCTCATACAAAGCGCTAGTACAAGTCCTCCTCCTCCTGCAAATAAAGAAAAATGCTTTAAGCTATGTGTGTGAAGAAGCAAATCTCATGCAGAATCCTGGCAAGATTAAGAGCATACCCCATGCTACAAGGAGAATCTCTCTAATACTATTTACAAAAAGTCGAAATTGTCCACTTTTCAATGATTTAAAGGGAAATGTGATTGGGGCCTTTTTTACTAAACAGTGCTCTGCAAGAATACAAAATTTTTGGGAAACCATATGTTTGTCTGCATGATTCAGCAGTCCTTGTGTGGACACCTGCTGCAGTTCCAATTCAAGGGCAACTGCACCTGGCACATGATCCTTAAATTTCTCATCATACACGTGTAACAGTTGATTTCACACTAAAGACTGGAGATTATACTGATCTAAACAAAATTTTTTTGTTTATTATTCAAATGAATTGAAAAAGAAGGAAAGCGTCTATTTTGATGTTAAATGCAGAGAATAGAGTTGCTAAAAAGTATTTGCATATTCCCCCAAGACAGATTCTGACACAGTAGTTTTCCTGCCTGGTGTCAACATGATACATGCACAACGATTAGGAAAATGCTGTCAATTCCCTTGCTTCAGAAGATTCACCTAACACATCTGAAGCACGAGAAAACTTAAACACCTGCTCAAAGATGTGAAAAATCAAAGGGAAATCAATGCAACACTTTGGTTTGTACTTTCAACTCCTGAGAAAGTGCCTATTATTCAGAAAAAAAAAAGGGAAGCGATTCCCTTGGCCCACAAAGCAAATGAGAGCATCTTGAGCAAAATAAATAGAAACCTGGACGCAAATTATTGTTTTTCTGATGCTGAGGCAACTGTAAAGGCAGTGTCATTTAAAAAACATAATATAGTAAAAATGAATAATTTCTGCTCAGCTTTGGAGACAAATCTGGTATAACCAGACCTAAAAATATTTGAAGCAAGCTGTTTGGAGATGGGTTTTTGTTTTGAAGTGCAAAGTGCTGGATGTGAGGGAAAATTCAAATGTCAAAGATTTGAGTCACACAAACTGCTAATGAAAATATATCAATGTGATCTCAGAAAATTATAAGCAAGTTTAATGTCTACACAACAAAAGGAGTGGAAAGCAGAAGTCATTTACTATTGAAAATATAAACAGCAACTATTTCCAAAGCTTAGTAGCCTGGTATTTTGTGCCTGATCTGCGCCTCCTACACCTAAAAGCACTGCACATTCATGTAGTTCTGTTTAGAAAAATTCTAGGCAAAAGTTAAATTTCAGCTTGAACATGAACAGCTGAATTTGTTTTACTTCAGTAAAGATAACTGTGAAAATTACAAAAGTAATGCTTCTGGTCATAGCAGAGACAAGAGTCTGATGAAACTGATTTCAGTAAAAACTTGGTGAATCCCACAGTTTATTTTCATAAATATTTTGTGCTTTTACAAATCTTACAACTTTATTTTGAGGCTGAATTATGTAAATATGTATAAAAACTGTAATTAAACATCAATGTTTTTTCTTCACAAGATTTGCAGCTAGACATATAGATAGGGAACACCAAATGATGCAAGGAAGTATGAAAACCGATGAAAAATTATCAGTAGAAATAATGTCAGCATGAATAGCCCCAAATAAATGTCAATTTTAGATGTCAGTTTTCATTAAAACTAAAGCTGAATGCTAGATATGATTGACATCTTCTATTATCAGTTCTAAAAATTCACATAGCTCTATTTGATAGTCATCAGTATGAAAAGTAATGCATATTATGTTACTACTTGCATCTGATATGCCATTCAAAGAGGTTCCAGAAATAAGGGGTAAGTGGCTGACTCCCTGTGTGGACCCACATGTTAAAGTCACACTTTCCCTCTGGTATAAACGCATTACACTCCTGAATGAAGATACATTCAAAAGTGTGAAATTATTCTGTCTTCCAATTCATATTTGGAGAAACAGCAAGAGAAAAAGGTTGAGTGATGAGCTGCTCATAGTCATACATGAAGGCCAAGAAAAATTCTTTGGAAAAAAAAGCCCAGAACTGATGCAACGCTGTAATGGCAAGTCCCAATTTTCTTTTAATTGCTGAGGATTTCTTATGACAGTTTTGTACTCTACTGTCAATGGTATCACCAAAATCATAGAATCATAGAATCATTAAGGTTGGAAAAGATCTCTAAGATCATCAAGTCCAACCGTTAACACAACACCACTATGCCCACTAAACCATGTCCCTAAGCGCCTCATCTACACATCTTTTAAATACTTCCAGGGATGGTGACTCTACCACTTCTCTGGGCAGCCTGTTCCAAGGCTTGACCACTCTTTCAGTAAAGAAATTTTTCCTAATGTCCCATCTAAACCTCCCTTGGCGCAACTTGAGGCCATTTCCTCTCGTCCTATCGCTTGTTACTTGGGAGAAGAGACCAACCCCCACCTCGCTACAACCTCCTTTCAGGTAGTTGTAGAGCGCGATGAGGTCTCCCCTCAGCCTCCTCTTCTCCAGGCTAAACAGCCCCAGTTCCCTCAGCCGCTCCTCATAAGGCTTGTGCTCCAGGCCCTTCATCTGGAGGGTGAACTTCGTTGCCCTTCTCTGGACA
>NW_009219796.1:0-1077 GCF_000690835.1 Fulmarus glacialis
AGGGCAGGGCTCCTCAGGTGTGGAAAAGAGGGTCTTTGGACCTGCGCTATGACTCGAAGGGAAGGTATTTAGGTCCCCAGAAAAGCCATGGTGTAGAAACCTGAGCTCCCAAGGGCCAGGAAGGGGCAATAGCTGCAGTCAGTCCTGAAGTCATCTATGTGAAGGTACTGCTGTTCCCACCTTTAGCTTGAGTTGCGTTAGCAGGAGTCACTGCAAGATGATCTGCAACGGTGCTGCTGGAGTTTGGGACTCTTCTAGGCTTTAAATGGTCCTGGGATTAAGCCAAATGTGGGAAATGATGGTGGAGAGATGCAAGGTTTGCTGAAGAAACTCCTGCCCACTGGATGCTACGAGAGGCTGAAGGACCTGAATCCGTGCATTTCAGCCTGGTCTTCCTCAACTTCCCCTGCCCTCTTTTTCCCACTGGGCTATCTGAGTTCTTTCAACCATGGAAGAGGACAAGAAGATCCGTGCAGCAGATGAGAAGGATCAGACTGAACTTCTGTCCCAGGTTCTGAGGCCTGGTGAAGGCGATCGTGTTGGTCAGGCATGTATTACGCTTGGTAAATCCAGCCTGACTTTTCACAGCTTACTTTCTTCTTCTTCATGTGGCTAGACATGTAGAAATGTGTTCCAAAAGGACTATATTCTTCATTTTTTAGGATTTTTGGTGTCATTTGAGATGCCAGCACTTATATGGGGAATCGTAACAAAACTGGTAGAGAGAATGCAGGACCCAGCAGAAGAAATCCTTTTGTAGTGGCACGGTATGGGGTTATCTTGAGACACCCTCAGTTGCCATGCATATCTCTGTGGGCAGGTGAACCCTGATGTTAGGTGAGATGGATCACATGGTAACTGTTCACTGTTGCACTTCCTTTATTCTTTTGGGCCAATGTTCCAGTCCCAATCTTCATGCCTTTTAAGACCAAAAATATTACTTGGAAGGCAGGAATCAAGGCACACTGAAAAGTTTACAGTAGTGTTCAAACAGTGAAGGATGCAGAGAAGGGACTAGAAGACTGTGAGATCGCCTGGAGTGTCAAATTTGTATGACAAAGTAGTGTTTCTGAGATC
>NW_009219797.1:0-669 GCF_000690835.1 Fulmarus glacialis
AAAAGCTGAAAAGGCCTTGGCTAGCGTAAGCACTACTTAGCACCGACTGAAACATCAGTGTGTTACCAACATTATTCTCGTACTAAATCTAAAAGGCAGCACTATACCGACTACTAGGAAGAAAATGAATTCTATCCCCACTGAGACTAGGACACTGATCTTGCACACACAGCTGTGTTTCCAGGGGTGCTCAGTGGTTCCTCATTAAAACAGCGAGGTGTGTGTGGACGTCTGTAGGGTTGCGCTCGGGGTCTGAGAGCGTTATGTATTTTTGCTGTTGGAAGACGGAATAGAGCATGTGCCTGTTGAATCTAAGGACAGTCAAAGGTTCGGAAGGGACCCTGAGCAGGTTTGGTGGCACAACTGCAGTTTTAAAACATCTTGACCATTTGGAGAAACGGCCTGGAAAAAATGGTTCCTCTTTTGCAACGAGCTCCCAAGGACAGATGGGTCACTGCACTCTTTAACAAAAATGTTCAACTTGGGACGGATAGGGTGAGGAAATCATGGCTATCCTTAGGCTTGAGAAAACGTATGTCAATATCTGCGTCTGTCACCTGCGTGTCTCTGGGAAAGCGAGGTCTAGTGAAACTAAAGCTGCCAATGAGCCAAAAAAAAAGGCACGGTTGTCCAAAACATGCAAAAGCTCTAGTGGCCTGTATCAAAAAC
>NW_009219798.1:0-24417 GCF_000690835.1 Fulmarus glacialis
ATGGGTGAACCTGATCTAGTTGAAGATGTTTCTGCTCATTGCACGGGGGTTGGACTGGATGACCTTTAAAGGTCCCTTCCAGCCGAAACCCTTCTATGATTCTATGAAGTGTCTTAAAAGAATTATGTTTAAACGTCAGTAGGGGCTGATAGGGTTTTGCTGGACCAAGGTATTAACGTGCATGTGGCATTCATTAGTACACATATGCCTTAGTCTATGCAAACTCAGTTGTTTTGTGAAACACGTTGCTGTGCATAACCCATATAGATCATTAAATGAAAATTTGATTTCCATAGCTAGCTCAGGAATTTAGGACCTAAATGTACTTTGTATCCCAGCTTTGATTCAGAGATTGCTACTAAGAGCAGATTTAATTGGTCTCTTATTACCTGTATTAACAAAAAGGGAATCCAGAATATGTAAGTGGATTCCAGAAGATGTAAAGCAAATCAGTTCTGCAGATTGACTTTATTTTCCATTATTACTGGGATTAATCCTACAGCACTTTAAATAATTTCAACCACTCACCTTAGGCAGGATATGGTAAGGTTATATTTGATTAGTGATGTACCCTCTTCACATCCTCTGGAATGCTGTTTACTAAGCATTGGTACAACTGATGGCACACTT
Organism: Fulmarus glacialis; assembly: GCF_000690835.1. Classification (NCBI taxonomy): domain Eukaryota; kingdom Metazoa; phylum Chordata; class Aves; order Procellariiformes; family Procellariidae; genus Fulmarus; species Fulmarus glacialis. Next base: position 631 of record NW_009219798.1, read on the forward strand.
GGCACTTTCTAGTATATTGCATCATTGCAGTAAGTCTTTTAGCCTCTGGCACCTGGTCCCAGAGGTTGCGTTGGTCTCCTTCTGTATGTCAGTCTTGCAACTGTGTGCGTTTTAGTTGTGTCAGAATTGCAGTCTGCTCTGAGGAAGTTTTGTCTTCAGTCACTGGAACAATGTAGAATGTGTATTTCCATGAGATTACTGAGTAGGGTGTATCTTTGGAAGGGCAAGACTGAATCAACCATCTGAATGGAAAACATAAAAGTAGTGGATTTATGGAAGTGTTTTCCACAGGGATTAAATGTATCAGCATCACTAGAAAAATAGGTTTTTAAAATACAAAAGGATAGCCACCATGGTTTCTGCAAGAGTAACTGTGACCTTTCGTTTGCTGGACTTGTTTGAAAGAGGTATGTTACAAGTAATAATTTCATTTTTGTTTGGATTTTTTTTTTTGTTCTTTTAGAAATAATCTGGTAAATTGCCTCAAAAGATCAATAAAGAAACACAGTGGTAGAGAAGTTAAACTGTCCTTGTTATGTATAATGGCAGTCATTGAGGTAATAAGAACAAAACGATCAATGTATGAAATAAGAAGTTATCAGCAGCATGATTTCTTTAGAATACTTTTTCAAAAAATGCTTGAGTGATTCTAGAATCACACTCAGTAGAGAAGAAATGTTTTAAATATATATCTTCCAGTTACTTACTGTTGTCAGTATAATTTTAGGGTTTTGTTGTCAATTTAAATTAATGTTTTATTTTGAAGAGGTGGATGTTAGAATATCAGAAGTTTGGGCTATGTTTAGAGTTAAGATACTAGAGAAGCTTTCTTCAAAGAAAATGGAGGGCAGGAATTCAGTTTGGTTTTCAGATTTCGTCAAGCAACACAGAGTTGATTTCTGCAACAGAAAGTTGCACCTATCTCAACAAAGCAAAGTAAGAAAATACATCTCAGTTGCCTTGATTGTTGAGACACCTTTGGCTTCTGTTGTGCACAACCTAGAGGATTCTTTGTTCAGTAGTTTGGGGTTTGTAGTGGGGTTTTTTTTGGGTGGGTTTGTTTTGTTTTGTTTAAGGGTAACTTTACTGTTATTCTTTACAAAAAGCCAAGAAACTTTTTCCTAGAATATTAAACTGAAGAGCAGCTGTTCGGTAGAATAGCTATAAAGGAACAGCTCTCTCCTGCCTGCTGGTGGTTCTTAGTTGCATGTATGCTTTTCAGTATGTGGAATTCCTGACCTGCATGATTTGAAAGTCACCTGTGAGATGTGCCTTTGTGCACCCAAGTGGAACTACCTTAAGACTTGTCATGAGTTTTAATTCCAGAGATTTTTTGCTTTCTCTGGTGCTAAATACCAGAGGTAATGTAGCATATTGCTCAAAAATAATGACATATAAATATCATACTTGTCCACGCTATAATAATACTTGTCTACTTTTATGTATAAATAGAAACTTTGGTTCACTTTGTAACTTCCTAGAAAATGCAGTTTACCAGGAGCTTCCATCGGACCTGAAAAGCAAAGCTGCTTTCCACTCACACAGAGTATCCTGTGACATTATGTGGGCAGTGTTTTTTGACCCAGGGTTGACATGATGATGTCTATTATTCTGAATGTGTTCATTTGCAGAGATGTGCTGCATTTAAGAGTGATATTTTGTAAAACTCCTTGAGATTTGATGTTCAATGACATTATTGCTAATATGGTTTTAAGGACCTTAAATCTCAAATGTCTTTAACTGTAAACACCTGCTGGAGCTTTACTTCTGTATTTTTGGCACGGAAGAGGTATTTTTGAAGTTGATGGGCTTCTCTGTTGGGTTTTAGAAGTTTAGGGGTTTTTTCTTTTTCATATGAAACAAACCAATGTACCACTGATTAATACATAACTTTTTTCTTAAATTGCAATGAGTATTCTCACAAGGGGCAGTGTCTACTAGTAATACACTTAAAAAGATGCAGTAAATGTCTGGGTTCCTTGATGCATTCTGTAAAAAAAAAAAATTTTGCCAGATTTCTACTGCATCATCTTCAGGGGGTAAGGTCTCCATTACACACAGTGTATTTTGTTAAGAGACCAGTTGAAAATGAAAGCAGGTTGTTCCTGACCTCTCTGCTCAGTCACAGTTCAGCTTTAATTTTATATTCTTTCACCTCCAGATAGCTTGAACTCCTGGATATAGCACTGATGGTGACACATGCTGATTAAATTTGCCATGACCTCTGAATATCACAGGGCCACATAATTTTATTTCTCCTTCTAGCACCTCATTCTTTTAGTGGCACTTTATTGCAGCTAGGAAGGTTCTTTAACTGATGATAGTGAAACAATGAACAGTGTAATTTGGTGAAAGTGTAGGTTGCTGATCATTCATGTATCTGCTGTTATTAATTTACATGAGAGCTGTGTCTGCTTTACATACATGTGAGTGGGCATCATGACCCCTTATATAACAATTATTTTGAAAGGTTTGAGAAAGAACAGTTGTCGTCTGGAAATATCTTTTTAGTTTAAACAATTGTCAAATCAATGTTTTCTTTACATACACACTCTCGTAAGTATTAGGCAAGCCTAGAACATATTGATGTTAACAGGCATGACGTTTAAGTTAGTTGCACAGAACACTTTAAGTCACTGTATGACTAATCCATGCTAGTGAATCCATATAGGATATTGAACATTGGAAACTCTTAATGCTAGAGAAAAGAGGTTTCCTAAGGGAAACTTCAGGATACTTGACATTCTACCTGAAATAACAGTAAGCAGTTTCTTAAAGATGTCTTTGTCAGGACTTGTGTGTTAGCTGCTTTTCTGTTTCCCTTTCTGGTCTTACTGAGTGATTCTGCTAAACTTAATCTTGCTTCCTTCACCTGCAGGAGAACTTGTTTGTAAAGCGAGAGCTGGGTAATCTGCTTGGGTACAAACTGTGATTGCTTAGCAGGCCCTTGCAATGTTTTTTGCCTAGCTGAAAGTTGAAAACTACTTCCTAGTTGTTTACCGTCCTTTAGATCTTTGCTTTCTTTGGCAAAATAATTCTTGCAACTTTGGAGCTTTAAGACATCCAGTATTTCCATCAGTGATGTTTACTGGGTGATTGATTCATAACCTGGCAATTGTTGCTAATCTAATGATTCTGTATAGTTTCTGAACAGCTCTTTTACTAAGCCAAATTCATATGTGCATCCAGTAACTATCTCAGTAACCAGGTCACATGCAGTGTTCATAAATAGATGCAGATCAGCTGTATGTCCTTTACAGCCACTAACCAGCAAATACATTATTGTGTATTTTTAGAGCTAAGGCAAGTCTAGTCTTCCTGTGGCTACCTACAGTCTCATTTTGAATTACTTTTACATTCAATACTCATTCTTCATAATAGAAGCTTATGTAAGCTTTCTATTTTTGTCTCATTCTAGCTGTGGCATATGAATAACTTTTAATACTCTCTAATAGCAGTGAAATTGCAAATACACACTTCAGGGCATTTTCTTACTGAGATTTGCTATGTGTGCAATTCATAAAGACCTCAGTGGTCAAACTGACTGTTCCCCTCCTGTCATTCAGCCCTGCATGGTGAATTGACGTTCAGAAGCTTGTAGCTAATTAAACTGTGTAATAAGTATACTGCCTTTAACAGTGGCTATTAGCAGAGAGCATACTTGGCATTTTATGTATTCTTTCAAGATGATGCAATTTTGGAAGTGGTATCCAGGGAAAGGTTGGTCAACATTTTTAAATGATGTTAAGCAGATGGTCCTTGAGTGGTGCCAAAGAGCCAGTACTAAACGGAAGGGCATAATTCTTGTGATGGACGAACAGAAGCATAACGGTCTCACATCAAGCGAGTATTTCAAGATCCAAGAGATATTATTAAGGCATAATATTTTGACTTCTATAAAATGAGAATTAGCTTGTTTTCAGATAATAAGTGGTTTACAGAAGACAGCAAGTTCTTGTATCTGAATCACTGTCTTGAATAACACTGGCCACAAAATTTTATGTGCACTTTGTATGTGTTAGGACATTTTGACTTTCATTGTTCATGTGTCTGAGATGCTTGTTAGGTATTCAGTGTTTCACATGATCACACAGTGTTTTTTGTAAGTCAACCGTTGTAACTTAATGTGTTCATAAAAAGACTCAGGAGACAATTACCCATTGTTTTATGATCTAAGGGTGATGCATACCACCTACAAAGAATTTTTGTGTACTACATCCCTGTAGTTGCTGTGGTCTATCAGTAATCTCAGTGCCCTCTTGCTACCTTGGCAACAATTGTGCAATGCACTGATGCTTGCCTGCTTTTCACCAGCATCCCTATCTCTTCTGCTCCTGGGTGTTTTCTTTTTAAAATCACAGGCTTTAAATGCCTTTTTTTTCTTTCTTTTTTCTTTTCTTTCAAATTTCATAGTTACAATGAAAGATGTAGCAGTCATCTTGGGGCTGAGGACAAGTGGCAGAACATGTATGCCTAGGATTTAAAATAGATTCTAAAGTAGCCTTCCTCTCTGAGGAAATACAAGCTGGGTACAGGGATGCTGGATGATGGAATGATATGTACTCTATTAACCATGCATGAGTGTGCTGTACTGATGATGCTGAAGCATAATGTTGAAGGGCTGAGGAAAGGGACAGAGGTATACACCATCATTTACAGCCATTCTGAAAAGTGGACTGCTCTACACTTAATTTGCACTGCTTCAAATTGTGTTCAATTCTGCAAGTGTTCAGTTGCAGTATCAGTGCAGGGTAGTGCACACAGCTTCCTTCTTTTTTTAATACTTTTGTTGGAGTGCTGCGATGTTACGGTATTTCAGCTATGTGCAGAGCTTTTTGTAATCTCAGATCAAGTTAGTGTTCCACTGTCTCTAGTTCTATGAGCTATTGCAAGAGACACAGTCCCTCTTACTAAGCAGAAGACTGTAGTTAAATTCTTGATGATGTTTCTTCAGCAAATTTGACTTTTTCTATCATACACGTTTCCTGTACAACATCTCTCTTGTCCATCTTTCTTTGTACCAAATACTGTCATAATCAGTGAGTCTCAATAAGCAAAGAATATGGAGAAGGACACCTTGTATCTGGTAATATAAGAAATACAAGCTCAGGGAGGGAGTGTTTAATGAGTGACAATCCAGTCTTACATTATTAACTGTGAACACTCAATGATTTACCTTTTTTTTTTTTTTTTTAAACGGATGTTCCTTAATTGCCTTATGTATTGTATTACCCTGTAATGGAGTGTTTTTGCAGCCCACACTGCTGGTGGCAAAGTTTCGTTGTTGTTTTTTTACTTTTGTTGGAGTGCTGCGACGTTGTGGTATTTCAGCTATGTGCAGAGCTTTTTGTAATCTCAGATCAAGTTAGTGTTCCACTGTCTCTAGTTCTATGAGCTATTGCAAGAGACAGACACAGTCCCTCTTACCAAGCAGAAGACTGTAGTTAAATTCTTGATGATGTTTCTTCAGCAAATTTGACTTTTTCTATCATACACGTTTCCTGTACAACATCTCTCTTGTCCATCTTTCTTTGTACCAAATACTGTCATAATCAGTGAGTCTCAATAAGCAAAGAATATGGAGAAGGACACCTTGTATCTGGTAATATAAGAAATACAAGCTCAGGGAGGGAGTGTTTAATGAGTGACAATCCAGTCTTACATTATTAACTGTGAACACTCAATGATTTACCTTTTTTTTTTTTTTTTTAAACGGATGTTCCTTAATTGCCTTATGTATTGTATTACCCTGTAATGGAGTGTTTTTGCAGCCCACACTGCTGGTGGCAAAGTTTCGTTGTTGTTTTTTCTTCTTAATGGAAAATTGCTTCATAAACTGACTGATTTCCTTGGCAACAGATATTCTTGAATTGTTTATTATGTATGTATGAGATGAGAAATTTGTGTATATTCTGTACCTGAAATATTGCATACTATTAGTGCAAAGACAAAATTTGTAAAAGAGGTAAGTTGAATGCTGTAATAGCAAATGTCTGTTTCAGGTGACTGGGACATTTCAGGTGCTCAATACATTTTTATGATAATATATGTAATTTTGCCACGTAGTACAGTAGGGTTTTTTCCAACTGTTCTATGATGTTTCAGTGTGCTTATTTTAGAATTCATGTGAATGCCCCCATTCTTGCGTCGCTTAAAAATATTTAATGAAATAAAATATTAGATGCTATTGTATGGAAAATATGCTCGTATAGCAGTCTGCTAGATTATGAATATGTAAGCCATTAACTTGCAAATTTATTGAGGGAGGCATCTTCTAGACTTCGGTGTAACACATCAACCTTTTGATTTTAAGCCAGAGAAATAACAGTTCACTGTCTCATTCTCCACACAGAGCCAAAAAATAAGCGGATGGGCAGGAGTAACTTCATTGCTTTTCTCCTTAGTTGCCATTTAAAAAGGCTGTATGAAGTTATGGGTAAAATATACTTTATTAATTATTTAGGATTAATTCAGCTTTCAGTTTAAAGATGTTATTCTGAGCTTTAATGAAACTGGTCAGGGTGGACCTTCCAATATGTTTGACTTCACATTTGGGAGTCTGTCTTACTGCTCTACATTAATTGGCTGCACTCATCCTTGTGCACCAGAAAGACGATATTCATAGGAAGATGTATCCATTTCACTGGGTCCATGTGCACTGAGCAAGGACAGTCAGCTGGAGTAGTGGAGCCAGTACCATCCTTTCTACTATTCTGTGACAGCTGTAAAATTTTCCTTGAAGTGTGTATCCAGCTGGAGATTTTTTGTTATTTGTGTGCAAATGAATGGTCAAAAAAAGGAAAGGTTGGCTGGCAAATAAAATAATTCCAAGGTAGTAATGCTTAAGGGACACGAGGAAAAGGATGTTTATTAAGAATGCATGCACCAAGTTCATCTACTTTCTGGGATTTAGAAGATAAATCCTATGGAACAATGCATAAAAGAGTGATCTTGAGCACTTTCTTAAGTGGAACAGGCAACTATGCAGTATCTTTGAGTAGAAAATAAGATAAAGACTCCACTTTTATAGATTTTGATGTCTGCTTTTTCAAGAAGCTTAAGGGGCTGCAGTACTGTTACTCTGAGAGTATGCACGTATTTATATATTCTGTCAACATAATTTCTGTGCTTGTATTAGAAATATGTGTTGCTTGCCCTGACTTTACTGATTAGCAGTTTAATGATTTCAGCGAGGAACTGGACTCTGCTCACGATTCTCTTACTGACTTGTGTGGCCTTTGGCAAATTGCCTAATATTTGCACTTCTAGTATTTGAAAAATGCTGGTACTTATTCTTGTATAATGCTTCTGGGGGAAGCTAGCTTTAGATTGAAAAATTGCTGGATAAATTCATGTTTATTTCTATGTATTAAACCCATCAGTCTAGGTTTCTTCCATATTTAGTTCCTCAGGCAGATGCTCAATTCAATAATATCTTCTTTCTGGTACAGTTCCCAGACTTATTTTCGGGGACTGATTGTGGTATTGAAAGTAGAGAGGAGGTAGAAGCCAGGGAATCGCATCTTTTTTTCACGTACTTATACTTTGCCCCCCAGTAGAGCAGAATTTAGCTCCAAATACAGTGGTACTTCTGTTTTACAGCAGAATGTCCAGACATGCATCTGGCAATGGAAGGAAAAGGTGATGTGTTATGACTCCAGAAACACCCTGGGAAATATATTGGTTTGAAAGTAAGAGAATACCATTTTTCAAGGATGATTTTAAACCAAATATTGAAGTAATGGCCTTTGATTTTTTATTTGGAGTCAAATTTGGTCCTCATGCCTAATCAGCATTCATGGAAAGCAACTGACTTCTTTGCTAGAAAAGATGCTAATCATTTTATCTACGTAAGAGAAACAATGGATGAAATATCTCTGAAACACTCATTTTTCCGTGCATTCTGAACACTAAATGCCTGGATAAAGACTTGATGGGTTTTTACATCATGAAAGTTAGTGTAGTAGCAATAATGCAAGTACTTCAGAATTTTCACCTTAGTGTTTTGAGTTTGGTTTCACTAGAGGTATACAGAACATCAAAAAATAGTCTTACTTGAGAATATTTTCCTCGGCTATTTCATTAAAAAATTACCAATCCAAAAATGTATAATGTACATAAATTAAGATGAGAATGTAAATGAGAGATCAGAGAAGATCCCAGTACAGCACCATGCCAATGATATTTTAATGTTATGGACTACTGATGGATGCATATGTGCAAGAGAGAGCGATATGCATAAAATCTATTAAATTTGACATTTCTTTGAGAGCCTTCCTTTTCAAATTTCCTGATGCTTGTCTGTTTAAAATCTATTTGAAATCTCATGCCTATTGAAAAACTATGACACCAGTTCAATTTCCTTTTCACAAATAAACATAATACTCATTTTTTGTGTGTGTTTGATCTTGTAAAAGAAAAATTACAAAATTCTATCCAATATATGATGAAAGGAGTGGACAGGTTTAAGAGAGCTTAATCAGAATTATCAAAATGGAAGTATTATGTATAGAAAGTTATTTATAATCAAATAAGATAACACTTACATAGGTTAGACTGTTGAAGAATAATTTAAATGGGTGTAGTGAGAATAATGTCCTACAAATTTGAGTCTATAATAAAAAGTGTGGGACAACATGCTTTTCTACAAATTCCGTACGTGTGTTGTCAGCAGCTGTCTGCAGGCTCGCCAGGCTCTGCATTCTTATGGGTGCTTGTAAAGACAGGCTCTGATGTAACTTAAGTATTTACAGAAATACCAACACACAAGGCGTGGTGCAGTTCAGGATTCAGACTTGTACGTTTGTGTATACATGTAAGTGCCCATGTGTGATCTTCTGCCTAAAATACCGTGCCTAGAGGTACACAGCCACTGGAGGACTACTAGTGGGATCAGTATCCTCTGTCGGAGGGGCAGCCTCCTGCTGCCTGCCTTCTCCAGCAATCTGTCATAGGGCAGCCATGGTGCCAGCATGCAGGGGTATGTGGCTCTCCGTCTCTTTAAAGTCGCCTTCTGCCCGTGAACCAAATTCCTTCACAATGTGCTATGACAATTGATCAATTACTGTATGTTAGCAAAAATTAATAAACCAGTAATAACTAAAATTAGTGAAGCAAAGCAATAATGCTCAATGAAACATTTATTTAAACAGTGAGAAGATCAAATAGTAGGAGACACACTCAGAAACATACCTCACTCACACATGACTTGTTACAGTTACGTGCTGTGTATAGCCCACGCCATGGCTACACCAGAGAAGTTGTACTCCTGTGCACCTTCCATGACAGCTAACTGCAGGAGTGCACCCATCTTGGCTGAGATAACTATTGAGGATGGGGTCATGCTGACCACTCAGCATATAAAATTACTTCAACCTAGGTCCAGCAACAAGGGTGAGACTCCAGAACTTTTTTCCTTGGAGTTTTGATGCTGTCTCCCTTGAGGTTGTGTTTCTGCACTTAAGTTGTGCCTACTGGTGGCTGTTTCTCCAGTTTTTTTTTGAAGGATCTTGGCCAAAATAATACAAAAAGTTTACCTAGATTAAGCAATTCATCTGCCCGTATTTTATTCAGGTTTTTGTTACTGCACATTTTGATGCCCTTTGATAAGAGGGCATTTTTGATCCATCCTTTTTGCAAAAGATAAAAGTGTACATGGCAGATAGAGACAGGAGGGGTCACCCCAACTAGCAGCAAAATAAATTGTCAAATTTCTCTCAATCAGCTGTTTCCATCAGAACCAGCAACTGTTTCAAAGAAAAGATTGCATTCTCTCTTTTTTGTTGTTTTTAGTGTAGAAATCTCATTGCATTCAGATAATTAAAATGCCGTAACAGTTTTCACATTTCATTGCCTAATTAACAGCAATAAAGGCCACACTAAATCAGGATGAATCTGTAATTTCAGCACTAATCACACAAGTGTGAGTGTCAGCATCATAATGAGATGCACAAATCTGGAGGTAATGAGGCTGTGGCTGTCTGGGAAATTAGAGCAAGTGCTGGCACAAATTGTACAGCAAGGTTTATTCCCATTTTATTAATTATATGCTTGCACAGGGAATTGTAACCAACTCAAATTACTTTAATTTGTGAAATTCATGCTCCGGCTATGAACTTGACATCTGAGCATGAAGTTGGGTTCCCCATCCCTCCCTCAGTGCAAAAACAACAACAAAAACCTCCAGTGCCCTGAAATGTTTGTTTAGATGTGAAGACTTCGACATTCTAGCACGCGAGGGTACTGCAAAGCTGATGGCAGCACTGTTGCACAATGATCATTTAGTGGTGATCGTACTCTCCTACTATGTAGGACGTCAAGGCTTTCTAAGGTGGAAAGGTGTTTCAGTAATGCCAAAGTTAAGAGTGTAACAAATAAAAACATTCGGGGCACAGATAATGACTGGTATAATGTAATATCTTACCCAGTGTACTAAGCCTCTTTGATTGATTAACTGAAAAACACCAGCTTGACTATTTTTGGTTAAGCGAAAGTATAGTTTTGCATTCCAACAAAAACTGTTGCAGTGCTACAGACTGAAAAATACTGATTCAAACTTGTTGATTCATATGAGGTTGGTTGGTTTTATGAACAGATCATGCAAGTTCTTCTGTGTTTTAGATCAAGGTGATTAAATGATTTGTGCTGATTCTATCCTGAGACTGTATGATAGACTTCTGGGTAATTTGGAGGTTTGTACAGTGCCTGAATTAATTTTTGAAACATATACACATTTTATGTTGATAGCCAACGATGACAGTGATCTTTCTCACACTGTAATCTTTTATAATTAGTTAGTATTCAGCACCCAAATATCATACTTTAAACTTTCATTCTAAACGCTACTAGACTGGTACATGGAGAATTTTCTGTAACATGCTCCCAAAGTCATTATTCATTGTGTCTATGTTCAGTTTTTGTATTGCATTAACGTTTTTAACCAAAAAGTTGATATCAAATCTTCTATCATCACCAAAAGGATTGTTCACAAGGGGTTGGATGAATTATATTTCCTGGGCTCTGTTTGTCATGGTGTTGAGAAGTTGTAAAGGTGCCAGTGAGGTTAATGATTATCTTCGGTAGCATGACAAGCATTTTCCAGAAAGAACGCTGGCAATCCTACAGTGGGTAACAATTTATTCTCGCTAGATACAGGTTGGTACTAGCAAGTAACTTCTCGTATTAGGAATTAGTAGCTAAAAAAGTTATTCCAAAACCCATGGATTCTTCCTCTTCTCTAGCCATATTGAATGCAGTGTTACTTTTTGTGCCAGCCAACAGTGCTATATTAGTTAAATTTGAGAGAGAGATACTATTTCCAGTTTCAGATAGTCACTAGGAAGGACTTCTGTGTACTACCTTATAATGGGTCAAGTCCTTGGGAAAAGACTGTATGAACAGCCATCTTGTGTGTGAAACAGCTACACGTTGTTTTAGAACTGTCTTTCAGTCAGTCACAACGAAATCTTGATGCATTTGGTTGCATCTTTGCTTCATACTGGCTTGTGGTTTTGCTCATGTTTCCAATCTTGTTAGGTCTTTTAGTTCTTTGCATTAAAGGAAAATGGTAGCCTTTTAAAACCTACAATGGTACAAAAAGTTGCTTCTCCATCTGGGTTTTCTTAATCAGCCCAGCTGGACTTACTCACTACTCCGCAGATAGTCTGTGTCATTAACGAACATGTGGGGTTTATCAAGGTACAACCGAAAAATACTAATGATTGCCAGCGTAAACCCAGTACTCACATCTTCATCTGGTATTAACAGATGGTATTAGAAGAGGTTCAGTAGGGTCTTTCATAAGACTTCCTGATTGCTACTTTAGAAGAAAATTTTCTCTGCTTAGTTTCCTATTTGGCAAAACTCGCTCTTAAGAAATTTGACTTAAAAGTTGAAGTTTGACAAAACCATGATTCTGACACATACCATAAGGCTGTCTATTCTGTCTCAAGATGCCATCTGTCAGGGTCCTTGTTTTTAGGTTTCCATTCCCTGGTAGAAGATCATGGAAATCACAAAGCTCTCGGAGTTTTTGCCCTAAAAGGGCAGGTGATAGACTGCAGTGTAACCCCCACAGCCAGTGGCTGCATGCTCTGCCCTGAGCTTGTCCGTAGTCTTTGATGCATAGCAGGCATGTCCTCTTGACTCTGTCTTAGAAGAAAAACTTTCAATGGAAGTTACGTCTTTTTTCTCAGTTTTTGTTCTCCTTCAGATTTCCCCACAAAGCAATTAGATACTTTCTGAATTCAGCCTTATCGTATAGCTGTACATCTTCTGTGACCTTTTCTTTGGCTTTATGAATGTCTACCTATGTTGACTATCATATTGCTTCGGAATTTATTTATTATTTGCATCCCAGTACTGATGTGCTATAACCAGGAGCTGAGACTCAATTTTTTTTAAAGCTTTGCATGTCTGTGACTATCCAGAAGACTTAGGAGGCTTGGAAACAAAGCACAAGGAGAAAGGAAACTTCAGGATATGTTTTATCTTAATATTTACTTGTATACTGATTAAAATTCTCTTATGCAACCTATTTTTTTCAGTTATTTTCGTTGGATAGAACAGAGGATGTTGATTGGCTGAAATATCCCAAAAGCTGTCAAAAAGTGCCCTATGACATTGGTACTGTGCACGGGATGCATTACATCTAGCCACCATCACAGCTCCTAGGAGCTTCAAGAGCTTCGATTTATCTCAAACATGGAACTGAGATCCAGGAATGTTAATTCTCAGAAATCCCAGAGAGGCAGAACTGTAGGCAATATTCTCTTCCCAGGTTCTGATACATTGTGTCTATGCACAATTAGTATTGTAAGGATCTTCGTAAATTTGTACACTGCACTAGTGGAATTCTAGAAAATTATCAGAAAACAAGTGACAGTATAAGAGGGTCTGGAGTAGAAGCAGCAGCTCAGCACTGAGAAACGAATCTGGCTTTTTATCTACAACTTAGAGGTGGCAGTGCTAATCATATATCTAATTATTACATCTGTTCTTCCTCTTCCCTGGCCCTTCTATGTAAGCAGGCTTAAAAGATGCCTTTTTGAACGGTAAGAAATATTGGAACACTATTAAAAATTGAATACTTACATTTATTGGTAGAGATGATCTAAAGTGATATGTGTAGGACTCTAAAGCAGTAATATGAATTGCAGTTGACCTAGTTTTTTATGACTTGATAAGCTCATACTGGCTTTGAAAGCACTCAGGCTTTCGTACCATAAACTATTATTCTGAAATGTGATTATCCTGTTGGTTAAAATTCTTCCTTACTTCATTCATTATTCAGAAGGCTGTAGCCTTAATAGTAGCTTAAGATACATGTCATGTATTTGTAATGCATTAATTTACTTTCAGCATTGATCAACGCTTAATGTATAATTAGCAAGCAGATTTAACAATCTGCTAGGACAATACTCTCTGTTGCATAACTATTGTGCTCATGTCTCACAAAATCCAGGGCAGAGAGAGGCCACAAGAGAAAGATTGTCATAACTGCACTGTTGATGTTCAACAAGCAAAGATAATGTGTTGCTGGATTTCAGAGTGTAATATTTGTGCATCGTATTAATATCAATTTGATACTGGAAGGCAAAGTAAAATGGAATATGCTATGTGTAACACTGGCTTTAGAATTTGAGTGTCAGGAATGCAAAGCTGTGCTGCATAAGGGACATACGTTTTTTAATTGAACCTTAGATGATCTGTAAGAATAACGAAAATTAGATCACTCTCATGCGTGTGTGTGTGTGTGTGTATTTTTTGCTGTCTTACAACACCCTTCGGCAGCAGGATAATTGGAAGGTCTAGAGGGACTTGTTGCTAGAAACACCTCCCTCCCTTTATTCAGCTTGCACACTTATAAAGAAAGAAATTCACAGGCATAACAAGCTGTTCTCAGCTGTTGTGCTACTGCTCTTCACTCAGAGCCTTTAAGGAGGAGTACTGTAGAAATACCTGCTTTAGAGCAGTGCTTGAGGGCTTCATCTATTCAGGCATATAGTGTTTTATTATCTACAGAAGGAATAGATGAATGAATGAATAAATAAATAAACACTATATGCATTTGCTTCTTAGGAATTTCTGCAAGTATAACCCTGTTTCAGAAGAATAGTTGGCCTGTGCCCTTCACTAGTGAAAGCCAGGACACTGCTGCCCAGAATGCTATTGATAAAATAGCTGAACTTGGTTAGTGTAGGTTTGAAACCCTGAAATATATACAGTATTCAACAGATTCTAACAAGCAAAATCTTGATGATATTCCTTATGTCGTATTGACTTTCTGGGTTGCTCTGAGAACATTGGAAGAGTTGATAATCTCATACAGACATCTGCAGTACAGCATGGCAGTCAGCTGTTCATATGCAACAGTTAAGAGCTGTTTTATTGAGCAAAAATACACTCTTGATGTATTTAAACACAATTTTCATATTACAAGCAATTAGAATAAGTTGTTTATGGAGAAAATGAAAAGTTTCTGCACATCAAACATGATAATTTTATCTCTTGAAATACAATTCAAATAAAACAACATCGTATCTAATAATAATGGTGAAATATCATCGTTCTTATAATTCCAGCTGGCCAAATGTTTGGTTGCTAGATGTTTTTCAGTGCAAATACTTGCTTAGCCTTGCGAGATTGTGAAACAGCTGCAATAAAGGCTTGAACAAAGATGCTGCGGTAATCCCTAGTCAGCCCATCAGAGCACTGACTTTCTGAGGTCACTACTTATCAAACCAAGACACTTGAAAGCTTTTAATTTTTTAATTTTCCACACATTTTAAAAAGATTCTTCTGACTGCAGCTGTAACTTAATCTAGTGTTTCTCATAGGAACTGTTAAGAGGTAAAAACTGCTGCGTTATCGCAGAGTACAAAACGGCAATAAAAGTCTCCTGTAAAAGGACCATCAGACAGGCGGTGTTCAGGAGTAGATGCTACTGTATACATGGGAAGAATCACAAGCATCACTGAGAGCAGCAGCTGTAGCAATTAGCCAATTAAACAGTTTTTATTGATGATCTGTGATAGCTAATAAACTTTTAACAAGCTATAAAACACTCCATGGATCAATCTTGCTATTAACAGGCTGGATCATAACCAATACTTATTAATTCTAACTAACATTATTGTTTGGAAACAGAAGGAGTAAGTGGACTGTATGCCAAATGTAAGAGTGGAGACACCATTCCAAATAAATTTTGGTAGTTTAGGGAATATTTATAATTTACTTCAGCAGATAAAGCAATCTCTGAAAAGTAGGGTTTGGGGGCATCTTTTTAGCTTTCCATCTCATTAAGCCCAGGATGAGACTTCCAGCCATGGAGTTACAGCACAATCACAGAAAAGCTGATAAAGAAAACCAGGCAGGATTGGGGGGATAGGGGGTTGTTTTCTGTAATTCCACATGACATAAAACCATCTTTAGGGAAAACACATTTCAAAAACACAGGGCTGAAGTAACTTTAGTAACTGCTTGCCTGGTACTATATTTTTATCTAATTGGCTGAATGTTATTTTTCTCAACCAAAGTGGTTATTTAATGTTGCACACTGGCATTTTGGGTTTTTTTTAAGGATAAATAAATAGAAGGCTAATAGGGAGATATTTAAGGATTAAGAAGTTGTAAAAAGTAAGATGTTGACAGTTAAGATATTGCTTAAAGTTTAAAAATACCATACATAGTAAAGAACTCAAGAAGTATTTAATCAGTCTTGCTGTTACAGGCTAAATTCACTGGGATTCCTAGAATTTCAAGTGGGTGATTGATATAAGATGTAACTGTGAATTCTTGGGAGGTTCTTGCCAAATTTCCAAACAGCATCAATGTTAATATTTTGCATTTTTAAATTTCTAATGTCACATTTACTTGTGGTTAGTCCAGCACTGTTATTTCAGTGATACCATTACTGAAATGTCAGTTCATCTGAAAATTCAGATTGTTTTTCAGGGAAATTACTGTGATCCGTGTGTGTGCATGTATATCCAATTAAGCACTTAAAGACGGAAAATAATTTTGCTTAATTTATGTCCTCTTTTTAGCTCTACGCATGAAAAGCATTTACTTCAATGTAACATAAAGCCCATGCATTAAGAGTTCAAACATGGAATTCTTGCACCAAAATGTAGGCTTCATATGTAATGTATGATGTCTCTAATACAGAGTGGTTTCATATCCTGAAGCGTTTTTCTTTGTCTTCGTCATTGGTACAGCATTCTAATGGAAATTTTCTGCACCTAAAGTAACTGATGATCTCAGAGTATTTCTGTAAATATTTGCTTGAACACTTTATAAATATTTGTTACAGTCTGCAAACATTCGGAGTTGTCACTAAAAATATTTGTAGATATAGCTACCAGAGAAAACACTCCCAGTGTGAAGTATGAGAAAGACACTGTTACACAAAAAAAACCCTCACTTACCAGATGAGAAATACTGCAACAAGAAAAGAATCACACCTATAACCATCACGGCTGTCCCAGCACAAACTTCACTTAGGCTACAATTGTTGCTATTAAATTACCTCTGGTTTCTTGGCAGTGAGTTAACTGAAGGTATAAATAAATAATAAATAAATTACTACTAAGAAAAGTTTGGAGTGAAATCTGTTACTACAACAACTTAAGACTTATCTGCAGAATGGACAGAACCAATACAGAGACTGTAGGTAAACCAATAAAGTATTGGCTTCAGTTGACTTCAGCAGGTCTTTCTTGTTCCGAAGTCACTATAAACACAGTCTAAATACAAAACAGTAAAGCGTGTAAAATTACACTTGATGGTAATTATGGTTCCATCTGCCGTGCAGTCAAGTACTTAAACTTTTTCATGTGAGCCGTAACCAAATCTTTTATCTGGTGTGTGTGTTCCAAGAAATGCTGGAATGAGTAGCTGGGTGGAGTAAAAGAAAAATACACCTGTAATAGCTTGTTCAATAGAATGAGTACACAGATAAGTTCTCCAGAACAGCTCACCCAACTCTTTGAGATAAGTTGAGATGTTTATTTTGCACTTGCAGCGGTTCTAATTAATGTAATTAATGCGGTGAGATTTCCTCAGGGATTTCACAGAAAAATTACGTTTCTGCATTGGGACTTACCTAGGAAACTCTTTGCAGGAGCTGGAAATAAAAAGCCTGTGCAAGCAATGACAGAGATGGCACAAGCACCACTTGGTTCTGTGGCTGCATGTGCAGGTTGCTGGGTTTGAACTTCACCATCATCCTTGTGCTCATACCTTTGCTGGGTCTCAGTTGGTTACAGGGCTGTCATTCTCCTTGCCTCCCTGATAGTTTTCTTGGAGGCAGATCCTTGTTTGTTCCCCGGTAATGGACTGTACCTTGCAACTGGCTTCTTTAAGTTCCCAGATGAGCATGGATCCTGCAAATTCACTGGTAGCACACACTCTCCTTGAGCTCCTGTTGTACAGTTTCATTTTGCAGTTTGTCTTACCAGATATTTGTAATACTTACAGGAAAAACAAACAAGTAAATACCCACTGTGACGTACTAACGGGTCCAAGAAAACAAACACACTTTACTTTAGCTAGAAAAAGAAACACACAGAGGGCAACATAATAAATGTCTATGTATTTCTTATGGTTTTACTTTCCTCAGTAAGTATTATTTGAAGTTAACATCAGAGCCTCTAAAAGTTATTATTCCCTTACTGCACATAGTTTTTACTCTTCTGCTTAGAAAAAAAAAATTGTCCCTTTGCTATTTTCTCCCCAAAGAGCCATTATGTAACCCCTCCTTTTATAATCCTCTGTCTCTTTGTATCTCTCTTTCCCAGGCAGCCTTGTCTGAGGATCAAAGCTCATTCATATATTTAGAGCCTGTTAGAATTTAAACGTAAAGTGAGTTTTGTCTTGTGTAGCGAGCCCTCCTCCAAGGTTGCTCCCTCTGAATAGCTGGTCAGCAAGTGATTCTTTATTGCATCTGACCTGGGAGACCAGATGCCACTCTGATAGAGAACTGCAGAGTGTGTGCGCCCTGAGGCCATAAGTGGTGCGACATTTTCATAACCTTAAGCAAAATTCATAACTTAGTGACATTCTCTGAATTGTCAGAGGTAGTTGATGGAAATGCATCTTGAAGAAATGAAGTTTAAAAGATTGATTGGGGGGTACATTCTATGACCTGTACTGCAGAAGTAATGAGAAAATGTTCTGAAAAGCTTATTGTGATGTTGCTTTTGGGTAGAACGTGGATGGAATGGTGTCCTGGCTCCAGCTGGGATAGAGTTAATTTTCTTTCTAGTGCTGTGTTTTGGGTTTGGTATGACAAGACTGTTGATGGCGCACTGATGTTTTAGTTGTTGCTAAGTGGTGCTTACCCTAGTCAAGGACTCTTCAGCTTCCCACGCTCTGCCACGTGCACAAGAAGCTGGGAGGGAGCATAGCCAGGACAGCTAGCCCAGCTGGCCAGTGGGGTATTCCATACCATATGACATCATGCTCAGCATATAAACTAGGAGGCATGGTCCAGGAAGGGTGGGGGGTAGTGCGGCTCGGGGGGACTGGCTGGGCATCGGTCCGTGGGTGGTGAGCAGTTGCATTGTGCATCGCCTGCTTTGTGTATTCTATTGTTGTTGTTATTATTAATATTATTATTATTACTGTTCTACTTTGTTTTATTTCAGTTATTAAACTGTTCTTCTCTTAACCCACGAGTTTTCCCACTTTTACCCCCCGATTCTCTCCCTCATCTCACCGGAGTGAGGGGGCTGAGTGAGCAGCTGTGTGGTGTTTAGTTGCTGGCTGGGGTTAAACCACAACAAATGGCAATGTGAAGGCTTGTTAATGCAAGTGAAAGCGATATGGTATTTGCAAAGGCATGGATGTGCAAGAAGCAAATGAAGACACATCTCTTTATTACTTTCACAAAATGAAGTTTGTCAATGCAAGGATTCTGGAATCTATTTCTGTTTAAGTCTATAAACATTGCACTTCATTATGAGGAGACAGACTGCATCATAGTTCTTAAGTTGCTATTAAACAGCAAAAATCTGGTTACGAAAGCAGAAAAGAAACATGAAGTGCACTGAATTGTCCAACTTCTGGTTTTCATTTGGATTACATTTGTAAATCCTATTTCTCTACTTTAAACATCTTTGTTTTCTATGTTTACATAGTTAACTATTTTGTTATTCTTCTCACTTGCACAAAATGACAAGTGGCTTCAAAACAGGGATTTTTTTACACCTCTGTAGTGAAATGGAGAACATGAATTGCATTGAAATATTTCAGTTTTACAGATAAGACATAGTTTGAGTTTGTTCTTTTTCCTATTCTATCTACACTGTGCAATCTGCGCAAGTTAGATAGGACTGATGCAAAAATTGTTACTCCAGGTGACATTTAAGACGTAGAATGTTTAGGCTAGTATTTGCCTAAAATACTAGGAAAAAGAGTGATGAAAATTATGCTCTTTAACTAGCAAAGCTTTATGCTGATAAACCCGTAGTGCAGATTCCTTTATCTATTTGCTCATTTTACTTATTCTAATTGAGTAACTGATTTAGGCACTGCCAATAAAAACTGTGTTGGTCCTATAGGTGTTTTTTCATTTTGGAGGGATGACAAAGTCGGGTTAAATCATGACATGCTAGTTACTTTGAGTATTTAAATATGTACCATTTGATGGATTAGCCTGGTCTTCTTGACAGGGAAAACACTTTTGATATTTTATGGTTTTATGTCTCATTCAGAAATGTTGCTTGCATTAACAATTACAGTAAGCTGAAACTTCGTGGGATTGTACATTTACAGAAACACCAGGAGTATCCTGTGGCCAAAACTGCAAAGTGGCAAGAAATATGCATGCTTTGTGGTCTTTAAAGTGTTTGTTATTTATGGAGTTCTTGTTACTTTCATTTCAAAATTAAAGAATTCCCATTTTTCAGTCTCTCTTGCAAGTTTCCAGAATTTTGATCAGTCTGGACATCTTTTTTGAATCCTCAGATTTCACAGCATTATCTTAAGTATTATCACTCATGCTCATGATCTTGCAGTTGTGAAATCTCTGAAGCATATCTCAATGAAGTTACAACCGTAATGTTCAACCATGGTACCATTGTAGTACCGCCTCCATTTATGATATTGGGTTGCTTAAATAAAGTTTTAGTATGCTACAATTATGTTCTTCAAATGATTTTTGGAGTTTTGCAAGTAATGTGTTTGCTGCTTCCTTATCACACCAATTGGAAAATAATTTTGATGTTGCTGTGTGTTTTTAATAAAGGAGAGAAGTTAAAATCATTGTAACAAACCTGTTTATATATTAACTGACATTACACTGACTTTTCTAGAGACAGTTTTCGGTGGTAACCAGTCTGTTTTGAAACTTGGTAATGCTCACAATGGGAGAAGTGAAAAAAATAGCAAACGATTAGAAAATGTAGGTCATCTCTATCTGCAATTGACTTGCTGAAATACCACAATAGTGATTAAAAATAACAGCCATTTTATCAGTGATCTTAAATTCCAAGGATTAACAGACTTTAATTTGGAAAAAAATATGATCATATTTGTCATGGTTTAACCCCAGCCAGCAGCTAAACCCCACGCAGCCGCTCGCTCACCCGCCACTCCGGTAGGATGGGGGAGAGAATCGGGAGGGCACAAGTAGGAAAACTCACAGGTTGAGATAAAAACAGTTTAATAATTGAAATAAAACAAAGTAGAACAGTAATAATAGCAATGATAACAACAGCAATAATAGAATATACAAAGCAGGTGATGCACAATGCAACTGCTCACCACCCGCCGACCAACACCCAGCCTGTCCAGAGCCATGAGAGCGCCCCCTTCCCGGACCACGCCTCCTAGTTTATATACTGAGCATGACATCACATGGTATGGAATACCCCATTAGCCAGGTGGGTCAACCACCCCGGCTGTGCTCCCACCAGTTTCCTGAAAAGTTCCCAGTGCAAGCACCACTCAGCAACAACCAAAGCATCAATGGGCCATTCAATGTTCTGTTCCTCTCATACCAAACTCAAAACACAGCACCCCCCAGCTACTAGAAAGAAAGTTAACACTATCCCAGCTGAAACCAGGACAATGTTTAATGACTAGTTAGTGTTACAGAACCCATATATAAATGATAAATCAGGGCTTTTTAAGGTGTTTCTCAGCATATTTGCATGGTGTCTGTTTCTAAAAAGCGAATGTTCTACCAAATTTCAAAACTCTTGATCCTTTAAGTATATTGTACAATCAAGTTGGCAAATTATATCATTAAGATGCCAGGTCTGCTGCAATTAAAATTAAGAACCTGGTTCTATTTTTAATGCTTTTCTAAATACTGTAAAATTGACATGCTTACTTAGATTTACCTTGGAGTTTGGTATGTCTCCTGGCAAGGTTTATGCACCAAATCAGCACTTGCTGGAATACGATTCAGTATCTCATCTGTTCTTTTCTAATTCCTACCCCGCCCACAAACTTTTCTGGTGATTGACAACTTCTGTTAGTGCTTGTTCCCATATGGAGATTAAACCATGACTAATGGAAGTGTGCCCCAGACTTTTTAATTTCCTAGATGACTCCCTCATCTACTGCAATGGCACCTACTTGCCCCATCGGAAACCAAAATTGAAATAGCTGCTCAAACCAAATTAAGTTCTACATTCACCTAACTGATTGCAGTATTAATGGGCAAAGTAACACAAATGTTTGTTATTTATTTCTTGGTTCAAAGGGATGTGTAGCAGACAATGACATTGGCTGGAGATTGGTCAGAGTCTGGTTAAATGTGACCCTTAGCTGAATGTTGCTGTATGGTTTGTTGAAATGTACTTGATACATATCACGGGCTTCCAAGCACCAGAACTGGGAACTGTATTCAGAACACTTTATAAAGTGCGTGAAACAGTTTATCACTTGTAGTTCATGTTCCTGCGGTCCTTTCTTAGTAATTTCTAATATTCTGTTTGACTTCTTGACAAATTTTGAGTGCTAGACTGATGCTAACAGAGAACCACCTATAGAAACACCAAGGTCATTTTTCTGGGTGATAACAGCTTATTCAGAACCAATACTGTACTTTTCTCATAGTTATTATTTTGTGTTTATTGGCATCAGATTTTGGTTGCCATTTTACTGCCACATAATTCGTTGCTGTGAACTTCTGCAACTCATTTCAGTCAAGTTTGGTTTTAATTGGCTCTGAATATTTTCATATCATCAGCAAATTTTGCACCCTTGCTGATTGCTCCTTCTTCAGATTTTTATGTGTATATATTGAACAGCAAAGGTCACAACACAGATATTTGTGAAATGCTGTAGCTTAGTTCTTTCTGTTGTAAAAACAACCACTTACTATTGCCAGATAAAAAGTCCATATGTCTACTAATTGGATGAAAAAGCCTTATTCAGTGAAGAACTATGGATTCCTACTGGTATCTTCTTTCCATCTTGAGACGGTTTGAAGTCAGAAAAAGCCAGGCTTCTGAGATGTCAGAAACATAAAATTACGGCAAAAGTTCATACAACAGTTGTTCTCTCTTTCAGTGATGCATCAGTATGCCCAATATCACTTGCAGTCTGCCTTTGCACTGCCCTTAGTAGGAGATACATGCCTACGTCCTTTGGTCACACAGGTTAATCTCCTCACGCTAAAGCAGTTGTTGCCTTCCAATTCTGTAATTTCACATGCTCACAATTAAATCTACACACCGCGCTCTGCTCCCATTCTGCTGACAGAAAATGAATAGCAGAAAACTGTAGGTTGACGGGCCCATGCATTAAAGTTCTTTTTAAGTGACATTGCGTACCCGTTGGGTGCTGAACCTGCCAATGCTCGGATCTTGCACAATGCTTATTCAGCTCTTTCATGTGTATGGGTCAGGCCTGAGAACCTTGGAGAAACACTGCCCACCAGTCGTAGCTTTGCCATGTTCTTTCTGTTGATCCCTCTGTAGACTGCAGATCAATGTGTAACTGGAAGTGACTGGACAGCGTGCAGGTATTTCCTAGCGTTCCACTGCCAGCAAAAGCAAGTGATACGCAAGCTTTGAGTTTGAAACATCTTCACTCCTCCTCAGGCTTGGCGTTGCAGAAGGGCATGAACACCATCAGGCAATCTTTGAATTAATGCATTTTTTTCATAAGTGAATAATGCATCAACCCAGTTCTTACTGCCACCAACAATCCATGTTGTTTTGTAATAAAATACGCATTTCTTTTATATTTGAAAAACATAAAGTACATTCATTTTGTGGGTAGTACAAAATTTATGATCTTCTTAATTATTAATTTCAACGCTTTTTAAAATTTGTAGGTATGTTTAAATGACATAATAGATGACCAACCTGTCCCTTACCAGCCCTTGAAATAAAATATCATAGATTTGGAACTCTTAAGGCCTGAGCTGTCTCTTTTCCCAGTCCCTTTAGATACGAGCTCTAAAGTCTGCAAGCCAGGTTGCCCAAAGCATTTGGAGACTTAGTTCTTACTGAAGTCTTCCGTAACGAAGGATCTTAGTAGAAGTGAAACCCGTGAAAATGCTGGAGGATCTGTGCTTTACCACCTGCGAAGCAGTGCTCAGTGTGTTAGAGATTCAGACCTAGCATGCAAGTTTTGTGTTACTGTGCCATGTGCAAATCAGAGATAGAAGCATTAAATTTGTGTTTCTCGGCCTTGTATATATACCTTTATAGTCAGTATTTTATTTATGTATTTTGACAATGAGGATTTTTTAAAAAGAACATTTATCTTGGTAATTGACATGGAGGAATAGAAATTTGGATCAAGTGCACCCTCAGCAAGTTTGCA
>NW_009219799.1:0-14495 GCF_000690835.1 Fulmarus glacialis
TCCAGGTAGACTGGAAATAATTTTAAAAGTATTGATTTACAAGCACAACTCCCTGAGGAGATGAGGACTTTTTAGGTGGCATGGTAGTACTATCTTTTAAGAAGGCTACCCAGAACTTCTCCATTCAAGACACTGTTTTGCTTCTAAGAACAAAATTAATATTTTAGGATAAATGGGATAAGGACGATGTGAAAAGATATTGGGAGGGGGAGTGAGTGGAGCTGGAGATAGGTGTGCAGGCAGTTTGGGAGAAGAGTTTGGACAAGAAGCTGGAAGGTGGGAAAATGGGATTCACTCAACTTGTTGAAAAGCTTGAGGGGAAGAGACCAAGCATGATTTGGTGAGAAAATGGGGAGCTGGATATGGAGTAGGTGTTAAAATTATGTAGAAAAGTGCAGCTTGGAGGAAGGGGGTAATGTAAGTCCAGACTAGGGGTGAAGGCGTGCACACTTTGTGCCCAGAAGTACACTCCTCCTAGAGAGTGGAAGGAAACCCAATACTCCCAGGTCTGCTGAGAGCCAATATACATGAAATCAACCACATTGGCCCCACAAGACATCTGCATTGTGAAACTATCTTTATTTGTATGCCCCACATAACTCTTGATGTATTCAGTGAAGAGGATGAACCTGCTGAGCTAACAAGACAAACACAGTAATCTAGTATTCCTACCCATTAACTCAAGTGGCTACTGTTTTTGTGATTGATGTCCACCATCCAGAAAGCACTACTGATGGCTATACATGTGACATAAAATGACATTTCTGGGTGGGATTTCTTTTCAGTTTATTGTCTTAGAAATAAAGCAAAACATGGTGAAAGAACTTTATAAAAGTCTGTCACTCAAAGACCGTGAAAAGTCAAAATTAAGGTTACCTCTGAGACCTCTAATTTGCCCCTGTGCCTGTATTTTAAGAACTCTTTAAATTGGCATCATCACATTTTATTTTTTTCCCTTGCTTCATTCAATTCATGTTAAGGCTGATGCTCAGTTAACAAACATATTCAATATTGTTGCATCCTCACTGTTCTGTGTATGGCCCAAGGTCTTACTGCATATCGTTCAAATCCTGCTCTGAATACAGAATTATTAATTTCCCCGAGGGCTTCTTTGTAAAACTTTCCTAAATATTTCCTAGACAGTAGTGAGTTCACTTTCATAACACCTCTGGGAGATGAGTGTCATTATTCCCATTTTACAGTTGGGAATAATGGCACAAAGAATGTGGGGCCCAAAGTATTCACTAGTTTGGGATGTTCAGTTTAAGAACAACAGGACCAAGTATTTATGAGCATGTAGCATTCTACAATAAAATTACAATTTACTTCAATTTCAGTTGTGAGTGCTTATTGCTTTTGTAAATCAGACTCCAGACACCCATAACACAAGAAACACACAATTATTGACCACCTGTTCAGTGACTTGCCAAGCACCCCACAGGAATTCCGTGACAGATGCACAGATACGGTAAAATTCCCTATGGTTGCATTCAGCTCCCTTAACCATGACACCTTCTTTTCTCTTTTTGCAGTCTCTTTTCTTGGCCACTATGCATGGGATTATTTCATCAAACTTGAACCACCTACAAGTTAGCCCTGAGCTGGTCGTCATGCCTCTCTGTTGACAATAAGGAGATGGGCTGAATGACTAAACCTCTGTAAAGATAAATGGGATGGAGAGTAGATGCCCATTTTTCCCACTGACTACAGAGAGATCCCAGACTAGCTTAGAATAAACATCCAGTATTTAGAAGGCTAATTTACGGTAAAATAAATCCTTTCTAGTATAACTTCCTTTTCTGTAAGAAAATAAATAGAAAGCAGCATCCTCCACCAAAATCTGATAAATGCCCAGTGCCCAGGTTCACTCTCTTAACTAAATACAGCAAGAGTTATGTATGTGAAGCTTAAAAATAGTAACAGTCTCATAATGCATATGTCCAGCAGGGGCAAATTAAGCCATAATCCCTGCCTTAGATCAGTCTATATAGCTTCTGAAAGTAGTTCAGTCACATTCTTTCAGCATTGGTTTTGCAAGTAAAACCCTGCTTAACTCAGGCGGGGCACGTCCTTGTCTCAATCCTCCTTGTCATCTCTCATGCACATTACTGCCTGTATTGTCACATTTTGTGATAACAATAAAGGAACCCATGTTCCGTATCATAACAGAGGGTGGAATTTTCAATCCACAGAGAATCAGTTCAAATTCAAAGCCCAGGTTCAACTCTTTGCTGAAGGCTATATGATCAGTAACCCTTAGATAAGACAGTCCACAACGTGGTCAAAGCACTATGCTTGAATCCAAATTTTCGGGGGGGGGGGGGTCTAGTAAATCAGCTCTATGATAAGCGCCTATGTTCTCTGTCTAACTAATGGAGAGAAGTAGATGGTTTTAAAGAGCTCCAGAAAGCAACTCCGCCTACCTAAATCTAGGCATTTGGATCTTACTCCACGCCTGCAGTCTGACCCTTAGAATAACAAAGTGCTTGACCCAGCCTTCTCCAAGTGAAAATCACATTGAGTGTATGATATTGACACAACACTGAAATCTGTCAATAAATTCTGGTGCTTTGGAAAAAGCTGTCTCAAGGTCCCATAAATGCCAACAAAGTCACAAAAATCGGTAGAGAAGCCAGCACAGCCTTGAGAAGAGATTACACCTGAATGTTTGGAACGAAAGAGCTACCCAACTTCAAACAAAAGTAAATGCGTATTGCTCATTTGTCATTACCAGTCCTCTACATGGATTTTGCAGCTTGGACAATTTACAGATGCTGTATCAAGTGTCTTAGCCAAATCCATATGTTGCCTTTGTACTTTTACTGGTATAAAATGATAGGGTGCTCTCCAACAGCGAGATCTTAGAGCACTGGGACAGGTTTAGTGTAAAAGCAAGCTCAGTTATGCTGGTCTGAACACCTGGTGCATCTCCAGATATCCACAACTGACTGCACAACAGCCAGGTGCACAATATCAGCTACACACCTGAGGTGTATCAGCTATAGAAAGTGGTTGACTGCAGCTGCTGCTATCTCCCGTGGCAAAGAATGTGTGTTCATACCACAAAATCAGAATAATAGAGCAGAGCACAAAAGGTAGGAAAGCTGGTATAGTGTTCAGGGTGGGTTCCAGCTGAGTATGTGCAAACACAGTGCACAGAAAAACTCATCAATTTCTCACTGATGAAATCCCCCAGGCTGACTCTTCATATATCAGATCAGTGGAAAACTTCATCAAATGCAGGAACAGAGTCAGGTAGGTCTTGTCAGGATTTACAAAAGACACAGGAATACAGCTCATATCCAATACAGCATTGCCTCTGTGTGCTCCATTTATTTTTCCTAAGACTTTGTAGAAAAAGGTGCAGCCAGAGTAATCCATTTCATGGGTTAAAAAAGTGAATCTTTTCCAACCTACAATATTTTATATTTCACATTGTCTTCAATCTCTATGTCTTCAATGTGCAGGGATAGTTGTCTGCCTTAAATCTCTTGCACGTATGCATCATGACTTCTTCATAAAAGGACTGTAGAATGTTGAATAATATGTAAATTTTATGTTGTAATGAATTGGGTCCTAAGATCTTTAAAGGTCAGACACCTGATATAATACATCATGTTCTTTAATATCAACTACAAAATAACCGTAATAAATTTTACCACCACCATATCCTCACACGCTGTTACCCACAAAGAAGCACCAACGGAAATGTGTCATTTGTCAAAACATGTAAGGAAACTGACGTGTGTACAAGTAATTTTGAAAGTATTGCTAAGGTTAGGCATAGTTATACAAGTTACAAGGTTGACTTTTGAGGGAGGTAACACATTGCCAACGAGCCTGTTGCTTACATTCTCTAGAAGATTCATAAAGCCACAAGGCTATTTCTTTTAAAGTCAACTCACATCTAATGAAATGCCTGTGAATTAAAACTAGCTAGCAGAAGCTAGACACATGGTAAATTGAAATTATTGCTATTGATGTAGAGTAAACAAAACAAGAAGCTGTAACTAGCAAAACAGTTCATTTAGGCACAAATTCAGTAAAAGCCTTTAAGAGCACTCTTTAGGCCCAAAAGTTAAACATGTGCTTAAATACCTCACTGAATAGGAAAGTCATAGCCATATGTTTCAATTTAAGCACATGCTTAAATGTTTTATATAAGAGGTACTGAGCAGTTAGGTTCAATAGGTATTTCCTTAGCAGAAATAACTCCTAGCAATATTAATGCGAATGGGAGGAGAGGTGGACAAAAGTGTGAACTATACACCAGAATTCACATGCTGTGATGACTGAACCTGAGACTCCTTGAGCACACTGCAGCGTCAAAAAGGATAGGACAAGCACAAAAAACTATGCGGCTCCCTGGCAAAGTTTGACAAAGATAATATGTGAGCTAATTTACTGCTTCTTCACAGCCTGCACAAGTAGACAGCAAAGCCAAGGACAAGCAGTACATATACTAACTGCTTTCTTCTCTTGACCAATTTGTGCCTACCATTCCTGTCTTTGCAATGTGAAGGCAGTGAACCAGTTACAAGCTATGAGTGGCAAAACCACCAAACTGCACTTTATAGAAATAATAAAAAATAGGAAATGTCCTTGACCTTCTCAAAGATAGCAAAAGGAAACTCAGGAATGTGGCAGATCTTGTCAGCACAAGAAAAGATGTGTCCAACCACAGGTAACACCACCAATAAGGTTTTGTCACTTAACTAAAGGGAACTTCTTATTAAGTCAATAAATGGTTTATTGTTGTACTATGATCACCATCACGCAACACGAACAATATGTTACATGTTCCTGGTCTTCTGGTATGCTCCTCCTTGTATGACTGATCTTCCTCCCACTGATGTAGGGTAGGATTGAGTAGGATTTTGCTTCAGATTCACTCACTTAAATTTAGACTCATCCAATGTAGGTATCTACTTGAGAGTTGGGTGTCCAAGTTCCAATCACAGAAAGAGCCAGGGTTCAATTCAGTTGTGTATGTGGCAGTTTCTAGTGCCAACTGAGTCACTCTGGAGAGAACCTCACACTGCTACTTCAGAAGGTCTCACCGGAAACGGAGCTGGGCATGTATGCACGGGGCATGAACGGGGCAACTGATTATTCTGTGAGCTTAAACACATATGGATATCTGCAACATAGGCATATCCCTTTAGAGAACAGAGTCTCAAGGTGACTCCCACACTTCCTATTTCTTTGGTAAGACCTAGTTAGCTAAGACCAAATTGTTCATCACTTATAAATAATGGCCTCCAAATGGACTGTATCCTGCTGAGAATATCCACAACTCCACATCCCAGGCAGGGATGGTGAATGAATGGGTTCAATTTCAGCCCTAATGAACAACTGCGTCCTCATTAACCACAAACAAAGCCCCAGTAACCAGCTCTTGAACAGCTAAAGCTAGGAGGAATGAATATGATGCTTAATTTTATGCACTTCTTTGTTGTTGTCACTCATAATGTGTTGTTATAGTCTGGTTCTATGGAGTTGCAGTCATGGTCAATGGCAGAAAAAGTCCCAGAAGAGAAAGCCCCTCTGAACAGAAAGCGTAGAAGAGGGGTTCCCTTTGGCCCTCTTGCAGCAGGAACAGATAGGTCTCAACAGAAACAGCGTGAGAAACAGCAAAAATCAATGAGAATTCACAGTCTGTATATTGGGCAGATTATACCTACCTACCTTGCAAGTGTCTTCAGAAAATTGCTATTTAGGTCTGTGCAGCATTTTACAGGGGATGAAACGTGCAAATTGTTACTTTTATACATATTTCCTATGTCACTGATTCTTCCTTTGATACCAGCATATAACCATCATGTATTAAAGAAAGAAAAGACTCCCCATTAGTGTAAAACAGATGTATAATATACGGTTAGCACCTGAAGAATATAATTTTAATTTTGCCATTTCATAAAGAAGCTTTAATTCATAAATGTTAATGACACTGGGGAGTAACAGTCTTTTCCTCAGAGAAAGATTAGACCTTATATCATATTGTATATTCTTGGACACAGTTTCAACCTGGTTTTTATTATCATGTACGTTTGATGATTTTTTAAAAGTTGATTCCCTTCCACTTACGGAAAATATTTTCATTTACATGAAAATTTAGGATTTTAGTATACATGACATCAACATAAATTTTTAACCACTAACATTTTTGTTATTTTAAGTCGTTGCAGTTCACTGTCAAAGAGTGTGTGCACACAACAATTTTTTTCACTCACTAGTGTTGTTTACCACAATGTGTGATGCACAATCTTCTAAAACAGTTGCCAACATTTTAAATTAATTCTAATATAGGTTTATCAGTTCCTTGTTATGGTGCAGAACTTATATTAAATTCTGTGATCCATAAAACCTTTTTTTGAATGACACATAGTTTAGTTTTTCATTTAGAGGCTATAAAAGTGTTCACAAAAGTTATGTTGGAAAAAAAATGATTGAAAGTGCTAAAACACTGTACAGAATATAAAATCCTTTCATAGACTTTTTATGATACATGAAACATGAGTCTTAAAGGTTTAATGTTACTGACTTTTATACAAGGCTTTTTAATTCTTGATTCCAGTTATGGTTCTGCAAATGAACTGTGACATTAAAAAGAATCAGGCTGGAACTGCCTTAGCTCTCTCTCTAGATGAGTTTCTCCTGGCCATGAAGGGTTCACATAATCTGCCCCACCCTACCCACGTCTGGTTAGCACTAACTTGCTTTAGCAGCAGCCAAGTGTAAATCCTGCACTGCATTAAATCTGCCTAACACATCGCATGCTACTCAAATTCGTCATTAAGGTTAGGTGGGCTTATAAATTATTAAGAAGGGTGAAGTGTTACTTAATTTCCCTTTATCTTAATATTTTACAGTGTGCTACAGCAATTGGGCACGTGATTTAATTGACTGAATACAGACACATACTGATACATACTGATACATACTACAAATAGAGAGAGACGAAACCAGTTATTCCATTATTTACATAGGGGAGAAGAAGCTCAGGCTGTTGGGACCAGTGGGGGAACAGGTTCTTACACCTTGTAACAGCTAAAAGAAGCCAAGTATTCACACATGGACCACTCTCCCAGCTCAGCAGATTTTCCGGACTCTCCAAAGGAGTAGTGCCATACATTTTCTGGGCCCTTCCGTAGGTGGATCTGTCTGTCACTAGATGACAATTGTACGCGATATGCTCCCAGCCAAATGCAGACATGACCAGGTTGGAGGGGGTTCCCCAGCACACGAAGTGACCTGCGGTACATATATCACATTAGGGAATATGAATGGGGGAAGAAGCTGCAGTCTTAGCTCCTTGAATCCGTCTCTGCAAGGTACTTGGGATAATCACATTCTGCCTGAAAAGCAGTTCAGCTCCATTGGCCCCAAGGGCTTCGGGAGTCATGAGAGTGACCGAACCTAGGTTTCGTTTGACCTGGACATTTGCAGCTGCCTGCTTCAACAGCTGTATCTGAGCAAGTTGTCTATACAATCAACAGAAAGAAAAAGGGTGTGATTAATCCCACCCTGAAATAAGTATCTTACACCATTAGAAATGCCTATTTCTCTCCACGGAGTACAAAAGCAGCTAGGACGACTAGGTCAGGTGTAGATGTGTATATTGGTACATAAGAGGGATCTTGGCCTCTGAGTCACTTCAACCTGACAGCAGCCAGATCAGTGCAGTAGCAGGCTGTGCCCATGCACGAGCTGTGTCTTGCAATTATTCCTCTTCTGCTCTCAAGAGAAAACACCTATGATTGCATCCATAAAAGTAAATAACATAGGATAAGACCAATTATTTGGCCCTGTAGGCAAGGGGCATGCCGCTGTTTGCATCTATACAGCTAAAATGCCTAAAATAGCCTTGTCTCTACTGCTTACTGAGAGGAGCCCTTGGCTCATGCAGAACTCTGCCCAGCTATCATTAGAGATAGAGATAGAAAGCTAGCTGGCATGGCTCCTTGTTCGCACAAGTGGACAAGATGGGTGATTCTGGACTATGCTTAAGCCCAGGCCCCAAACCTGTTTAGTTTACTTGTGCAGATACAGTCAAAGGTTGCAGGTGAAGAGAGATAAGGATATTCTAGGTTCTGCCTTCAATAATGTGTATTTAATTCTTAACACAATTCCACACAACACAGAAGATTGATTAAGATTGAATTTTTAAGGACAGGAACACCTTTTCACTGGTGTGCTTTATTAAACGATGTTGCATACCTGGAAAACAGGCCATCACTAAATTGTTATGGTTTCTGTTACTACAATACATAGAAATTCTGTTCATAGCCCAGGCTATGTATATATGGCTATGTATAGGCTATGTACTAGGCTATTTACAAAAAAGAATAAAAAAGGGAGACTTTGTTTCAGAAAAAACACTGTTACACAATACCTTTTACAAGATTACATTCCAAATCCTGTTGTTTGGTTGCTAAGACTTACAAAAACCAAAAATAATACCAAAACAAAGTTTTCATTTTTTCTTATGTTTGTCAGAGAAGTAAACCTCGACTGCTGCTATTCAATAGAAAACTTGGAATAAAATACAAGTACTTCTGCCATTTTAACCTCATACTGCAGCAACTACTCTGTATTGCCTTTCCCACATTTTACAAACCTAGTCAAAAGGCAAGAGGAGGAAAATGTCACAAATATTTCACTGAAATGTTTATTTTTTTTGTCTAAGATGCCTTTTTGCGTGTGCGCCTATTTCTGCTATCCATGATTGTACAGTAAAATATCTTTCAATGTCTTCTGCAAAAATCAATTAGCAAACAGATTTTTACAATAACATTATTGGTTTCTATTAAATATATATATATTATGCTAACTATCCCACAATAGAATGAAATGTATACACATCCAAGTGCAGAAATTACCAACATCCTGCTGGTCCTTTGCCATGTGGTGTGCCTTTAGCTTGTTAGTTGATGTGATTGTAATATTATCAGTAGATGGCATGATGGGCTAGGACTCAGTACCAATTTACTTTGGGGCATGATGGAATCAAAATATCCATTGTAGACTCTCATGCTTGCTTTATACCTCATTACAAAATTATTATAGCTGTAGCTATGCACACTTAACAAATTTCAGTGTATGGCATACTATAAGTTAGTGGAAGGGAATCTCACTATTCTCTACAGAGTTCAAAAACCTCGGTAAAGGTTTGCCGCTTTTTTTTTTTAATCCAATTACCGGGTGGCAAAAACACATTTACAGCAAAAGTTAATAGTGCATGATTGTGAAGCAGCAATCTAGTTCATGAGCACTGTGTCCAGCAAATGCTATGGGCAATGTGATTCAGCTGCTGATGAAGAAAAATCCACTGCTGTTACCACAGTACATTGATCTATTCCAAACTAATTTTGTAATTCCAAGGTTTGCACTGGTTGCTCTTGAGGATTTGGCAAGCCCATTAAGGGTGGACAGAAACAGTTTGTACATTGTGTATCAACATTAGCCACCAAACTTTATTTTCATTTTGCTTTTTAAGGTTTTTAATTTAGCTTTCGTCTAGAGAACGTGCTTGAGTTGTGTTTGTAGGAAGAAATATTATTTTTTAGGTGTGAAGGAGAAGAAAAGACAAATAAAGCTGTAAAGTGTCATGAAAAGCTGTCTGCTACAAGGGCAATATTTCTCTCCTGACAGAAAAGCTCCATGTTCTTTTTCCAAAACCCCTCACTAAACTCAGAAACATTGATCCAGACATTTCTATTGCTTCCTTGCTCCACAGGTTGATTACATACTTCATGAAACTCAGAGCTGTTGTAAATTTTCAAACAAGAGAAAGCATACCGCTTATCCACACCGCAGCAGAATGGCATTTTAACTTGCCTTACAGCTTTCGCACCCACCATTTCCATTCACAATCTCAGGACAGATTAAAATATTAAGTAATGTCAAGCTGCAATGTAAAATAAATACAAAGTAAAAGCAATGCCTTGCTCTCAAATGTCTGTAAAAACAACCTATTATTTTAGTAATTAGAAGAGTCTTTTTTCACAGAGTGCCACAAAAAGTGACAAAGTTGTGCTGAAAGAACCAAGGTCAAAATCTGGATTTTTTTGTTGTCATTGCTTGAGTATCAGTTCCCTTTAAAAAGCATCAGACTAGGTTTAGTTCCTGGTGTTACTCTTGCACCTCATCACTTTCGGCTGCTCAGCCTGTGCCCAGTTTCAGGTACACTGGGAAGGGGGGTATCTTTACAGCGGGTCATCTCACTGTCTCAGGTCTCCCCTTTCTCCTTGCTCTTTCTCCAGGACCTCCTCACTTCAACACAGCCTTTCAGAGCTTCTTTCTATAAATCGTTCATTTAGTCAGAACGAACCCCTACTGAAAGCTGCCTTTTTCTTTTCTTTTTCTTTAATGTGTTTTGAGAGATGACTGCTCAAGTGAGAAAATTATATTTTCTCAAGTGTTTTGAGGAAAGAAAGGTTAGAAATGAAAGTAACATTTAGACAGCATCACAGTCTGGGCAAATGTGTTTTATGAAAGAGGCAAGGGATTTTTTGATCCAAAAATCCAAAATACCAGCATGAAAATAGTTGTTGACTACAGTACTAGTGTAGAAATCAATTATAACCAACAGGATTACAGGAGGGAGACTGAATTGGGACCAAAGAAGAGGACATTTTCTTAAGCTACGGTGAATTAAGGTAGTGACAAAGGATAGGAGAAAGAATGAAAAGATGCAGAACTACAAGATGGCAAACAAATTCTTTTGGATTGAATGAAGAAAATTAACTCCTTGCCAAAATTCAGTAAAGGTGCCTAATCTGGATGAGTGTTGAAAATAAACCACACAGAAAGAGTGCCACAGAGGCATAAAGATGTACAGGAGAGAAGCAACATTAGAGAAAAGTAGGAATAACAGCACTAGTAAGGAAAACTAGAAGGAGTGACACGAGTTGTTAAGTCTGGCTTTCTCTATCCCAGGTGTAGGTACTTGCTACTGGGAATATGGCTCCTATGCTTTCAGAATTCACTTTCGTTATGTGCTTCTTTTCTTGAAAATTTCTTTTACCTCTCACTTACGTTTTCTGCTTGTCCCTAAAATTCAAGTTATCTAATCTTTCCTGTCAGATTGGGATATTTTTCCACATGTTTCCTCATGTTCTTTGCATACAAAATCCAATTTCTGTATTTTTACCTAAAGGAAATTCCAAGTCTCCTGTAGATTTGTCTGCCTGAATCCACATGTAGCTGACTTCATTATCTTACTTGAAATTATTCAAGTTCGTCTTTTTTTTAAATTAAGATACCCAGCTACAGATACACTTCAGCTTTTCCTTCCATTGAATTCAATCTGAATCAAATTGTGATTGCTTGATTCAAGACCAGCTCTTCTATGATGTTTTTATTTTTTACTGAAACAAAGTCTAAACTAGTACTATCTCTTAGTTCAGGAACCGTTGGTGCAAAAAAAAGTGTTAGTATAGCAGTAAGTACCCAAATCCAATATTACAGACATGAAAGTGTGATCTCATGCTCAGATAAATATATGTTAGACACTACTAATAACACTGTTGTGGTTATGATCTGGATTTGTAATATAATTACGTATATATAACATACATACATATATATACATATATAATATGTATTATTACATTTATATTTACGGCTGGAAAAAATGGATAAGCTTCTGGACTCATAAGCTGTAGAATGGAAAGAACAAAACTGAAACATTGCTAAGACACTGATGGATGCATATCCCGAATAGTACATGTAGTTCTGGACCCCAGTGTCAAAAAGGATATAGTAGCACTAAAAAAAGAGAATAACAAAGAAAAGAAGTTATAGAACGGTTCCCATGCAAAGAACAGCTAAATAAACTAGGATTCTTCAGCAGTGAAAAGATATTCAAGAGGGTCTATAAATCCTGAGTGGCATGGAGAAATAAAGCAGTCCCACGTTGTTCTTCTTAATAAAAGATGGAAAGAGACTTACATGAAATTAGCAGATCACACTGTCAAACAAAGGACATTTTTTTCTCATAGTTAAACTGCAGAACACTTAACCACAAGAATTTTGTGGATGCTGAATGGTTACATGGGTTCAATAAGCAAATGGATGAACTAATGAAGAAAAAATCAAAGTCTAGCAAGTATAAAAACACAACCGTTATGTCCAAAACTCCCTGAGTTGCAAACCACTGAAAGGTGTGCTGGGCACGTATCACCACATGTGCTTCTCTAGGCACTTGCTGTTGGCTGTGTTGGAACTGGGCTAATGGGATTTCTGCTTCAGCACGATACAGCCATTCTTACATTGCTATTAGCACCACTCAATTTTTGTACAACTTGGCTTCGGTGTATATTGGGAAATAGAAGTAACCCATAATGACTGAACTTCTAATAGTTTCTTTCTCTCTTACTGCAATAGAGGATTGCACACAATTCAAAACGGAAGAAACGTGTCTATAGCTGACTCCTAGCCCTACACCAGAACTTCCCTTACCTTTCTTTTTTATGATTCTGGATCAGATTCTCTCTTTTCCCTGGAAGCCCTCTCTCCAGGGATCTGTGAAGACGTAAGCTTCATGTGGGAGGCTGAACTAAAAGGGTCACAGCTGTAGGAGCCAGCTATCAGAGGCAAAGAATTTCCTTCCCTTGACACTGCACCATTTACTATGCCTCCTCAATATTAATCTTTTTCTAGATGGTATTTTAACCTACATGTATCATTTTAAATGCTGGAAAAAAACCCTACAAAAATATTATTAAATATGGGGCCTGTGAAAAGCTGCCATTGACTAGTAGGATTTGAATCTTGTCCATGGTGTTGATCTATTCTGCCTGCAAAGGGAATTAAATTAATGTCAAAGTCTCCTGGCCAATACATATCTACATCCACAAAATGGAAAGCATCTTGATTCTTGCAATAGTGGCACTGAGCTGACTAAAATAATATCCTTTTCACTGCCATTATACTAACACAATATAATTGGGGAATTGCTAGAGTCCCTATATTTAATTTTAGTGCCTCGGCAAATGATCCTAATAGCCTAATGGCTAGATGCTGCTGTTGCTAATGCTGTTCAATTGACTAGGTTTCAAAGTGTATCAATGAGTCTTTTAAGTATCCACTAGAGCTGTAAGGTTTCACATTACAGCTTTTAAACTGTATGTGATCTCTAATGAAAAAAGGAGAAAAAAAAGGAATTGATAAAGCAAGCTAAGGCAGCAAAGTCAGCAAAAATTGTGCAGGCGATCTAACTTCACTCTATAACTGGGTGAGCACATAAATTACATTTGGTCAGTAAATAATACACCTGGGAAAGTAAGCAACAATGCAAATAATAATCCATTTTTAATAATTAAATCTTAGCTAGGTCCTCATTTGGCCACAATGACTATTTCTTTATAGAACTGTAAGTATAATCATGGGATTTGCAAAAAAAAAAAAAATTGCCTTGTAGTTTTTATGAAAATTAATGCATATCCAGTATTGATCCTGATTTGTGCATGTTAAAACAAGTCTCCTTGGGTAAAATATTCTTAAAGTCAATAATCTGCTGTAATCTCATGTGACACTAATAAAATAACACAAATGACAATTCATTTTTATTTACTTGTCTCCTCTTTAATGGATTGATAAATTTTGTTAAAAAAAAAGAAAACTAGATCTTGGTGCATAGTAGGCATATTTCTAAAATAGTTCTGATTGATTTTTTGAGTCATTTTTGAAGAAACAATCAATCTCTAGAATTCTTTCCTGAAACATATTTTAATGGCTGGTGATGTATGTTGTACATATCACAAACACCCAAAACACAATGTTGAAGATCTTAATCCAGCAAACACTTTACACTTGCTTCCCCCAAGCATTTGCTTCCTTCAAACATAAAAGTAGCTCCACTGAACTCAGCAAGGCGCAGCTGATTTCACAGATTTTAAGTTAAGCATATGTGTTTGCAGATTCTAGCCTAAAAGAAGCTGAGATATTACAGAAAACAGTTCTGTCATAATCAGAGTTTATCTGTGTGCAATGCCAGCTGTATTTATTTTAAATTGCTCCAAATTAAGATCGCAGTTTAATTAATCCCCTTCCTCTAGTAGCTGTGTTTTGCAGCCTCTTGGAAAGAGAATAGGAAATGGCGAAAGTGCTGTCACGATAGTGCTAAGAACTACATGTATTTACTGAGACAAACGGAACAACCTTGAAACTATTCTTCTGCCAAACACAATATTGCATCTGCTCAGTTATGGGAGAGGGAGAGAAAAAATTACTTAATTTACTCCACCTGTACAAACTGCTAAGAGGAAGCAGGGTTTCAAGGTATTGAGATGCTTTTGAACTTAGTTGGTTAGGCCAAGTATTTTCACAAGAGCAATTTCAGTAGTCTCAGTTGATATTTTGGTGTTCACATACTAGACCTAAGTGCTCAGTAAATGATAAAAAAAAGTAAAGTCTGAATGGGGAAATGGTACCAACCTATCTTTTCAGAGCAGAGGTGGATTGGGACCAGCATGCACTGCATGTGTGTG
>NW_009219799.1:14526-37051 GCF_000690835.1 Fulmarus glacialis
CGGTTCTGCAGCAGCAGGACCAAAATTCTGTATTTGGGCTACAAGGTAGAGCTCCCGTGGCAGTAGTCTGCTTTCTAATAGGGAAAAGTCCACACTGAAACTGAAAAGTTCAGCTTCCTGCACTGGGAACACACTCTTCCTCGTCTGGATTTAAATGTTTCTTGGGCAGGGAACAAACAGTCTCCATACATAACCATGATGACATAATTCTGATTTTTTTAGAGAAAAAGGACTAAAAAAGCATTTACTGGACCAGATTGTAAAGCACCATTGAGTTCACTAGAAATGTTCACAGACCCGATCTACAGATAAACTTGCATTGACTACTCTCCAGACAGCCAGTTTCCTATGACATTGTATTTGGGTTGTCCTTATCCCACAGTTCCCGAGATTTAGAAGTGACTAAGCAGTACTAAACAGAAAACAAGCAAAACAAAGCAAAGCAATTTCCTCTTCTAAGCAAGGTCTTCTCTTTCTTTTTTTTTCTTTAAACATTTAATTTCTAAGAAAAATCCCTGCCTTCATAGGTGTTCTAAAGCAGGAAGAATATTGTCAATGCCTGGCAATTGTTTAATAAAAAGTAGTAATTGCTACAAATAAACAAATTCGTAACAAATTCATAGTGCTGTCATTTTTTAGTTTACTGCTTCTGAATTAATCTAAAAAATTCTTTTTAATTAACAAAAGCAAAGGAAAATGTTCTATGTGTAAACCATATCAATTTAACAGATTATACACTATCAAAATTCCAGTTTAAACCAGTTCAGTTCTCTGGCTAAACACATTTTTGGTGTTGCTCCTCCGTTGTGAAATGATCTATTCCAGAGACAGATTAACCTATACTGTTTCTGATATCTGTAGGCATGCATTGACTGAAATATCTTCCTACCTCTTCCTGATTCAATTTAAGGAAACAGATTACTTGAATTAACGTTACCTATTAGGTCCTTTGCTTTGTTTTTGCCTTAAACAGCCCTGCTTCTAGTCTTAAGCGCTTAGAAATTCCATCCGTTCATTAAAGGCCCTCCACCGTTCATTAAAACAAGCACTGCCTATTTTATTATTTGCAGTCCTGCCATCTCTCCACCGAAACAAAAGGGTAGATTGTCTGCTGCAGGAGACACCTGGAAGGTGCACAAAGTACAAAGGCCAGAATTCAAAGGAGTTCCCAGTGTATTCAACAAGCAATTACTTCTGCTTGTGATGGGAGACTGTCAGCTTCAAACATGAGGCATTCTTTGGAAAGATTAGTCCAAATTACATTTTATTACATTGGCCTGCTTGGACAGCCTAAACTTCATCTCGTTCTTATTCTAATGGAATTCAATCAAGGGTATTAATATATTGTTTATGACATGTTTGGAGTTCTTGTGTTATCAGCATACATTCATGAGAGGAGCTTCAAACAGTATCAGATAACAGTGAGCTGGATGTTGGATGTTGTACAGCACAGGGGATTTTATCATCTTGTTGAACCAGTGGCAGTGATTAAATTAAACTGTCTGAACAAAGCTTTTGCATGTCAGGCTGTTGAATGGCAAAATGAAAGAGTGACACACTTCAAAGATCAAGGAGAGAGACAGCTGGAAAGCCATACTTACGTAACTTTTTATTTAATATAGTGAATAACTGAACCATTGGCTGTCCGGGCTTTTACCAGCAAATAATCAGAACAAAACATTTTATGCGTTCTAGCGTTAATTCACTACATGTGAACGCCAAGGTGCATACGAAGTTCTCATATTGTTGTTACTTTTCTCCTCTCAGTGAACACCATGCTGAATCTTACTAGTTTTTTCCTGCCATACTTTTGAAAAACTTCCAGAAATTCTGATTTATACCAATTTCCCTTACAGCTTAGCTTTCATATTTGTGAGGTCCAAAGGCATAATTCTTACATCTTTTCTAAACTGAGCAACACCATCATTCATAATTTCATAAACACTAGTAGGCCTGTTTGTGGGAATAAAAAACGTTCATAAAAGTAAGGGCTAAAATATCCAGATCCCAAACTCTTGAAATGCAAGATGGTTAACAATTTGCATTACCTTTTAATATCAAATTAAAAAAAAAAAAAAAAAGTGCTAATATGTAAAGACTGGTTGAAAGAAAAGAAAATAAAAAACAAATTAATAACCTATGTGCCATCCTTTCAGAGTGTCTGGTTTCTGAAAATAACTACTTTAGGCAAATTTCATTTGGATACGTGAGAGCTTTTAATGTGTACAGCATGATTTACAGTAAAGCATACAACTTGCTCATATTTTTGGTATGAACTCAGATATCTTCATTCTACCAAATCTTATGTAAACAAATAATGCTACCATTTCATCTATTACATAGCAATCTCCATAAAAAATGGCTTTCTTCTAAAATCCCAAATAAGAGAATCCTAGATTTAAAATAAATAGGCTGAACCAAAAAGCGATTTCTGTTAAAAGGTTTAGTTGAATCTTCACTGAGGATGGATTATTGGCTAGGTATTCATTTTTTTTATATTCATTACTAGCATAAGTCAACTTTTAAGAAAAACTGGAATGATTTCCTTTCATTCTATGCAGAACCCAGAATAGGTCTTGACCTTGTTCAGGGTGTTAACATAATATGAATTATAATTTCTTATCAATAATAGTTTCATCCCATTACTTTACTTTGCACATTTAAACATATGAAAAGCTTTCATATGCTTTCCGCATAAATAAATAAATTTCCTTTATTTATACAGCAAGATTAATTTGTTTTCATGTGCAAAAATGAAAGCATCCTTATTTTTATCAGAGCTGTGACTTAAAAACCATCTTCCTCAAAACTTGTAGTGTTTTTATTTGATAGTAATATTCTTCCTTCTTGTAGAGCCATAGTGCGATGACATCTATTAACATTCAAAACTAGAGAATACTTTCAAATTCAAATCCACTTGAGATGGTACAGTAGCAGAAATGGAGCCTGAGGGAAAAAATTTTGAGAATAAACAGAGGACTAACCCATTAGAATATTCCACTGTGTATATCAGTTTTTATAATTGGTGGTACATATGTGTGCATACATGTTTGTATTTCTTTGCAGCTTTATGAATAAATCAAGATTTAATATTTATGGCAAACAGGCTAAATATTAGGTGTTTCAGTGCACTACAGTCTTTATGCAATAGTACAGACATCTAATTATCTGGTGCATATTTAAGCATATATATGTGTGTGTGCCTATTTAAGAAAAAATACACAATAACTTCCCAGACATACCTGTTTATGTTAGACATTTCAAGAACTTCAGCCTGTGATTTACTATATGTATAATTCTTACTTTTTTGATCTTCCTCGTTTTCATCATTAAATAGCCCTGTATATGACAAAACTTAATAGCCAAGTAACATGAAATGTTGTACTTGCTTAGAAAATGTAATTGTTTAATTTTCTTTGCAAAAAGTAAATATTAAACATCCACTACTTATGGAGCATGGCCAATCTAACCAAAATAATGTAACCATTTTACTAAATAACAAGTCTATTTTACTATTTTTCCAAGCTATATTTCAATTTAATTTTTCAAATAATTATACCTAAAATAAGTATAAAAATGCTGGCTTTAGTATCATGCATGTTTCTAAAGTCTGCTGAGATGAACAGTGTTATAGTGGAAAGAGTTCAAAAGGCTTTTCTCTCTAATTTTAGTTCTGCTTCTAGAGAAGGCCAAAAAATGGGTCTCATTTTTCATGCGCATATTCATGTAAGACAAGGAGAATGTGACCCAGGTTGTATACCAAGTTACTACATCCTTCTGTGTTGCATTTTTTTTTCAATCTATACAGTAGAATAAAAAATGCATAGTATTATGTACACAGGTAACATATTTTTTTACTGTGTATATGCATATATATATATGCACTCTGCCTTGGAGTTTTATTCTTTTGCTTGCCTAATATAGGTGTAATTCACTAGCAAGTAGGGTGAAAGCATTGAACAGCCATCAGATGATAATAATAGTTGAGAATTTCCTCTGGTGTCTTTTAATTACTATGTGATTTACCGACACTTTCCAAATCAGGTAACTTTCAGATATTTGTAGTATAAGATCCTCAGCCTATGAACATTTATACATACAACCAGTTCCACTGCTCTCAGCAAAAATACTACATG
Organism: Fulmarus glacialis; assembly: GCF_000690835.1. Lineage (NCBI taxonomy): Eukaryota > Metazoa > Chordata > Aves > Procellariiformes > Procellariidae > Fulmarus > Fulmarus glacialis. Next base: position 18,663 of record NW_009219799.1, read on the forward strand.
AATAATGGTAGTTGTGTCTCTGAGAATGGAATTCATCTGATCAATAATAAAAGGCTGTGTCTAATTTAATCTAGATAATTAGAAGATTAATATAATTTGATTTATCCATAACAGTAGTCTAAAACTAGTCAGACTGTGCCCCAAAAATGCATCTCTCCACCAACAAACAAACATGCCTAAGGCAACTAGCTCAGTAGTAGACCTCATTATGGCAAATGTGAAGTTAGACAAGGTGAAACTCCAAGCTAAGTATCTGCAAAGTCAATTTCTAGCATGAGGGAAATGAGTCTCCATCCCGAACTATTCAAGTGCATGGGAATTCTTCTGTAACTCATAAGGGAAAAGTAAATATATTCAAGAGAGGATTGTAATCCAAAGCAGGAACAAGATAAATGCTTTCATGAGCTATATAGATATGAAAGAATCCACTAACACTCTTTGAGCCACTCTTTCTTTATCATCAACCTTTCTTAAATAGGTTCACATTAAATGATAGTATTTTACTAATTATATTCTCAACAATGAAATTCATATTTGTTTTCCTGTAGATATAAAACAGAAACAGTTTTGTGCTTCAGTGGTACTACTCACCATGGAAATATTTCCATTTCAGGGAAAATGACATTTGGGCTTCATTCTCTATATTGCTAAGGACTTCCAAACCCTGGATAGAGTCTGGGGAAAGCTGCTCGTTAATTCCTTTCCTTACCGTGCTATTCCATACGAAGTCATGTAGACACGGGTTTAAATAGTCCCATATTTTCTACGTGGTAATTCATGAAATTACTTCAAACTACTATCAAAACAGCAGAGTCCTGTTTGTCTAGTTAAAGCCTCATTTAGAAGAGCACTCTACAGCATGACTTTCTGCAGCTAAAGGACACATTACTTCAACTAGAATGCCTGAGGAGTCCATTCCCACTCCTAATATCTGGGAATGTATTAATTATTCTTAAACATGGCTATTAGAAGTCTTAGCACATCAATATAAAGCAAAGAAAAAGGCAATTTAAAGTGTGCAAAAGGAACAAGGCAATATTTTACTGTCTAAACTATATGCTTGTGTTAATACTTGTGGTCGGAATCCATCATCATGCATCAATGCATGCCAGGTCGTATAGGAAGGAAGCACTACTCTAACTGGCAGCCATAGCATGGATCAAAAGACCAGAGTGATATGCTAATTTGGTTTAAGATGAATAAGCATGTCAGCCGCAGCATTTTATGTAAAACAGAACTTGTGAAGTTTTACAATCAGGTAGACACCAGAAAGGAATTACAATAATCCACCTTGGAGGTGACAGAAGTACTATATGGATTAGCATTTCAGCTGTGGCCTGAGAAAATATTATCCTCAACCCAGCAACAGCAAGCACATAAATGAGTAAAAAGTGTAGTGAGGATGGCATGTAAACGACCACTAAAGAACACAAAGAGTAAGATGACTATGATTATCTCCGTCAAGGAATACAGGGAAAAATGCGGCTACAGACAAAGAACACGAGGAATCCACTGAAGTACTTATATGTGGCTTTTATCTCCATAGTATCTGAAACACCTTTGTACCTTTATCTGAAGGCCCTTATTCATCAATGCATTTAAACTGGCAATTTGAGATACATCCAGGAGAGCTAGAAAACTCTAGCCAGTGCGTAGTAAGAGAGAGGGCGACTCCTACTACTCGCAGCACAGGGCTGCGAAAGATGTTAGCTCCCGAAATGCTCCTGAATGCCTAGATAGTTGCTGTGGCCCCAAAAGGAGTTTTCTCCCTACCTTTGCTCCTGACATGAATAATGAGGGGGTTTTCTTTTTTGTATATAGTTCAACACTGTGTTCTTACCTCTTTGCATAAAGATTATTGGCTACAAAAGGGGATGTAGCAAAATCACTGGTGTATAACAGGGCTGCCTACTTAAAAATGGGAAGTCACACTGAGAGAGCATAGTAAGCCAGTGAACTTGGATTTGAAGTGGCTATGCCTAAGCTTACAGAAGCAATTAAAATATTTGTTTAACATTCCATCTTAAACATTTGCACTCTAGGAAACCCTTGTACAAGTCTGGCAGCATTGGTTAGGCCTCCATCTTCTAGTGAGAGAAATGGTACTCTATGCTGCTCACAGGGCAATTATTCTGGACATGACTTTAAAACCCGAAGCTTATGTTAAATGTATATACTAACATTCCCGTGCTTCGTTTTGTATGAACAAGGATTTGCCGAGTGCCGATGTACCAAATAATATTTCCTCAGGGAATTATGCTGGGCATGGTGTGAGTCTAATTCAAACCATTATAGGAATATAACATATAAAATACAAAGATTATGCATTTTGATAAATATAGACATAATTTCTTTTTGCTTCACTGCAATAGGTTACACCTGGACAGGTGTTTTATGAGGACATTCCCCATGAAACTGATTATCCTTATTCTATTGAATGCCAACAGGCATTTTAATTGAGAAAATATTATTGCACATTTCAGTGTCAAGTAGTTTAATGGTGTTTAACCAGGTGCTAAATAAGTGTCAAATACTAAGCTCCACACTACTAATATATATGTTGCAAAATAAAGATTAAGCAGGTATATTTCACGTGTACATAACCAGGCATGATTCTTGTACTGAGTAGCAAATAGATAAATAAATAAGGCTTAAGTGTACAGGATCTAAACAAGTGGAGTTAGATTCACAGCTTTACTAACACATGAAAATAATTTTATAGGAAACATGCAACACAAACCCCACCAAAGTAGCATGTATAGTTGCAATGGTATTCCATATATTCCTGCAAATGTTATGCTTTATATTAATTTACAACAATGAGCAGTTAAGTAAATCAGTGTAAGAGTTGTATGAGCTTCATTACACAACCACATACTTTTACTGTCACTGTCTTTGTCAGTCCTCTGTCTTGCTACTCTTCTCTGTGTGTCAGATTTGAAATTGGCATGTGGACTTTTTCAGAACTTTCATCAGAAGCCGCATTACATTAAAATAACATTATCACTCCCCCTTTTTCTTCTCGATTTAGATAATGAAACATTATAAATGTCCCTACCTTTGTGTCTGACTCAGAGCAGCAAATAACAGAAAGTTTTCTCTCATATTTTTGTAGTTCAGGATGCTTTAAATGTTACTAGGCTGTGTAGGAGGAGCTGCTTAAACTTTTCACCCTCCAAAGAATGACTCTTACTTTCCAAAAACATTTTGGACAATTGAAGAACGTCATAGTCCTGGCCACCACTTAGGCCGCCTGGTTCTTGTGAGGTTTGTAGTCTGAGAGTATATTTAGCTTGTTCATAGGCAAAACCTTTGGACTACTACAATGCCTGTGAGAAAATACTTAGCTTGCGATACATTTGGGCTATGCTACTGTTAGGGAAAAAAAACAAAAAACAACTAAGTGTATCTTTCAAGGCCTATTTTTATATAGTCTCCTCTAGACAAAAGAATCAACAAGACACTTGCAACAGTGCCATCTGGTGACTCCCAGACAGTCAGCCCTAGTAACAGGATTCATTTTCAACAGTTACAAGTTTGTAGCACAAAAGATACCCAAAATAATTAGGAATGTCTGCATTCTCATTTTAACCGGTAAGAAAGAAATGAATTTCCATCTTGGATATTGATCGTTGGTTTGGGGTCAGGGAAGTGCTCTGAATACCTTCTGTATTTATAAATAGCAGTCAAAAGAGTAAGACATACAAAATTATAGAAAATAAAAATATTAAAATACTACATCATAGGTTATATACACAGATACTTGGAACTACAAAGGAGCTATTTGTGTAAAGTTAAGGAAAATAGTGGGATGAAGGAAAACTTAAGCAAAAGACCTTTAGTCAGTGCTATATATTTTAAAATCTAGAGAAATAAGATAAATCTTGAATTAGCACTAATATTGTACCATTCTTTCAAAAGGGGAACTGTGATGACCCAGGTAACTTAAAGCCAGTAAGCACCACAAAAACCCCAGGCAAAATTAATGAAAAAGCTAATAAGCTGATGTAGGATTCAATTAATACAAAATTAAAGGAATGAATGTAATTAATGATGGTCAACATGGTTTTGTAGAAAATAGGTCTTGTTAAATAAAACTTACTTCATTCATTGATGGGATTATTAATTTGGTTTAAAAAGGTAACTGCATACTTTTGGACTTCTGTAGGGAGTTTTGACTTCAGAAAGCCTGACAGCCTTTCTTTTTTTTTTTTTTAAATGGCCGAAACAATCTCAGTAAAAATTTCTTTCACAAGATTCAGAAATGGCTAAATCTTGCAAAATTCAGTTTCCAAAAGCAAAGACATTGTTGAGACTCGATTTAAATAAGGACAGGACATATACATAAGCACATGCTATGGCCATATTATATAATGCAAGAGCACACACAAGCAGGAGCACCCATCCTGATTTTAGCAGGGTGCTGCCAAGGTTCAGTAGCTGACCTGATACTTTGTCATTGATAATCTGGAACTAAATGAAAAAATTATTGCTGATACGGTTTGTAGATTACACAAAAGCTGGCAGAGTAGTAAATGTAAAGACAAGACAGAAAGAGGGATTTTGAACTGTTCAGTAAGGTGGGCCAACTCAAATGCAATCCATTTTAACGCAGACACCTGAAAAACTGAACGACTAGGAACAAGTTGGGCTGTACTTGAAAAGTGGAGGACTATGTTCTGCAACACAGTAACTCCAGAAAGGACTTCGGGGATCGCTGTGAACACATAATTCAAAGGGAACCATGAGTGTGGCACTGGAGCAAAACAGTGAATAGGGCAGGATGATGTTCTCTCCGCACAGAGCACAGACGAGATTGCTATCGAACAGAAGGGAAGGCAAACAAACAGACAGGCTGCAGAGAAGACCAGAATGAGCACTGGAGAGAAGAAGAAAAATGCTTTACAGAAAGGAAAATCCTTTCAGCTTATCAAAAAGAAGATAGAGTGGTGACTTGCTTATAATAGCTCCCTCAGGAGAAAATCTCACAGACTAAAGGGTTCTTTAGTTAAGAAGGAAAAAGCATAACAAGCAGCTGTGTACTGAGCTCAAGCCAGATAAATTAAAAGAAGAAATAAGGCACACAAAGTTTAATAGTGGAGATGATTAAGTATGGAACAAACCAACAAAGGAAGCAGTGGATACACTATCTCTATTAATGTCTTTAATTCAAGAATAAATGTCTTTTTGGATATGCTTTATCTAAACACAAGTTATTGAACTCAGTAGAGAGGCTGTTGGGCGAAATTCAAAGGCTTGTGAAATACAGGAAGTCAGAGTAGATGATCTAATGGGAATATTTGCAAAGACTAATCTTAGCCTCAGGATACTAGTCTCCTTGGGTTACCTCTTCAGTCAATAGTTTCCTTTAGAGAGCAATTCAGAGACAAAGAATAACTTTAGTGCTCAGATTTGCCCCTCTCCGTGAGAGCTTGCCTCTCTCCACTGACTGCAGAGAAAAACAGAGATTTAAGGATAGTTGAAATCACCTGGGTTTTTCACTAAAATAGCAGCACCCTAAAATATAAAATTACAATATTATTAAATATTTGGGGAAGGGCTTAGTGGGTGAACTGCAGAGAGGATGGAGACAGGGATGGGGACAGCTCACTTCTTACTAATTAACCGTTGATAACCTAATCTGATTATGCTGGCAGCTACAGTTTGTCCCTGAGAGATTATCACCTACGGCTAGAGGCTGAAGATTAACATGGCACTTCTTTCCCACCCCCTTAAACATCCTACTTTAGGAAATCTCCATCCTTGCTCCATTCCCCACTCATTTTGGAGACCACAGACAAGCAACAGATCCAGAAACACATTTGGCGGACAGAAATGAGCTCCTGCCCAGAGGGAGGAGGGAGAATTCATCCTGCCTCTACTTTCTTCTTTCACTGCTGGAAATGGTAGGGGGTGTCTTACTTCTTACCTGATTTGCCACATCTAATAAATGGGGCTATTTATTTGGTATTTATTTTAAACTGTGATGCTGCTATGGTATTGGTACATTGTTTGGTATATCCTCACTAGGGAAGCATATCTTCTTACACTACAGTTAGTCTATATGCCACCATTATCTCAATTGTGCCTTCTTGTCTTAAATGTTGTAGATTGCTGACTAACTGCTAGAAAGTACATAAACACCAAAAGGGAAAAGCTAAAGTGGTTATGAACTACAGAGGGTTGCAGAACTTCCTTCGGTGCAGTTTCTAAGACAGTTTGTGTAAATTTTATTATTCTGAATGAAAGGAAAAAGATGCCACTACAGAGTTGCTATGCTGAAAACTCTCTCTGTTGTGGCTATTTTACGACTGATATAACCCATCTGAGTAAAAGTTAAATGCATAAAATACAAAATGTTAAGTGCTTAAATCTCAGTTCTCTCTTTTGTGAGCCAAAGTCATGCAATCAATAGCACGCTTTTTTATTCTTCCTTCTAGTTTTAAAATGTTTTCAAAAATAAATCAAAAGGTTAAATTGCACCAATCCTTCATTAAACTGGAAATTGATCCTAAAATACTATTTATTAGAATCCATGCAAAACTAACAGAGGGGTGTTTTACAAAGCTGCAGAAGTGGTTGCAAATGTTTGTCTGCCATCTAGTGGAATATGTAACAGTTTTCAGTAATATTTATATTTATCTTCTTGTTTTGTGTTTTACAAATATTGGAAGTTCTTAAAAAAATAATTACAGAAGTAAGCATGAAAAGAATGAAGGATAATGGTACCCTCATAAAATTCTTAAACAACAAACTTTAAATGCTGCAAAGACAAAATAGTCACCTTTGCGGATACAAAAGTCTGTAACACAAATCAGGTTGTGTCAGCTGATTGTCACAGAAGCTGGGATAGAAAAAGACAAACACAGTTGAACACAGGGCAAAGCTCTGGTTTTTTTTCTGCGTGAAATTTTTTCCTAGATGTTTTTTTGCCAAACCTATACCTATAAACAGATGCCAAGTATGACTCGGATACCTAGTATTTGACACAGTACAGGACAGTAATAAAAAAAACGCAAATAAAAGTTGTATTTTAGAAGAATGAAGGATATCCCTGCTATTTATGTGCTATCTCTACACACAAGATTGGCATACATATGCCAATGCACTGGATACCTACACTGCACACTGTAACACTCTAAAGGTATTTTAGGGATACATAAATACAGAAGTTTGTGCACCAGGACACAGAGCAGACTTGGCTAAGCAGAATATTGTGCAGCTCCAGTCTCTCTGATAGTTGTGCACATATTAGGAACAGTCAAAATAATTCTATATCAAAACTGTTTCCAGGAGAAAGGTGAGCCACCAGGAAAACTCTTTACTGAATAGTGCCTGATTATCTTGGGGAAATATTGTAGAAAAGACTGCTGAAAAATTGGAAAACATTGAAGCCTGACCCCCTGTAATGAGAGAATTAAAATTGAGGGGAGGGGAGAGAGAAAAATGGTGAATTGTGGCAGATGTATTTGGCAGAAAACCCAGCTGACAGAAGAGAAATGGGACACAAGACGTAGAACAACACTATACTGAATGAAAATCTTTGGAGCTTTAGTAAAATTATTTTCATTTTTTATTTTAATTATTGTTATTTTTTAATATTTTGATGAAGGAAACCAACCTATTTTAACTACAGTGCCCTCCCACGGGAAAACTAAAGGATCTGCCCAAACAAAATCATGTCTTATGTCACAGTTAAGATGAACAGTGTCCATACCCACTGTTGGTTCATGTCCTGTATTGCTATTTCACTAACTTCAATAAAACTTCACAGGGTGCAAAGTCAATGCTGAATTTGGCCAAACACATCTAAAAATGGAATGGCTGCTGCAAAGTCATCTAACCAGAGCAGACAGACAGCCACTGATTGACAACGACTGGCAGCTTTATTACTGATGTCGTTCTTAACAGTGAAATGCATAGCCCAAGATACCATACTAAAAATACAGGCCAGATTATCAGTTTGTGTATGTGCCATAGATATTTTTCTGCCTTCAGTGTGAGTGCAATCATCACAGCATGTAGGAATAAATAGCTGTGCATGTACCTTGCTGAGTTGTTCCTATGCCTGAGATTGGTTTCACCTGAACAGTCAAGTTAAACAAAACATTCATTTTCTAATTAGAAAAGCGCTTGATTTGAAAAGATCTTGAGTTTTACTTCAGCCTGTATCCCTGTATATACAATATCCTATACAATTCTGTATCCTGAATTGTCCCTAAGAGAATAGTGAGGCTTCTTTTTATATGTCCTCGGAAATGTTTGTCCAGATATTTTTGTTTGTATCTTTACTTCAAAATGTGTAAGACCAGTGTATGATTCTCCTTAAATCCTTCATTAAATCTCACATATGCCAGAGTACTGAATTTGCAAGTGATTTACATTTTTCCTTAACATTGCTCTTGCAGCATTTATGTCTCATAAAGTCTTGACCTTTACATGTAAGGTGCACATTTTCACAGCTGTAAATCACAAATAGTAAATAACCACCTGCTGCTCACCATACACTTTGAGTTCAAGACAAGTTCGCTGGCCACAGGAATAAGACTATTTCTCTGTCCTTGATTAGCTGTCCCATCCCAAAATTATAATTCATCCTGTTCACAATCATCTGCCGCTATAAACTGGCTTGGGAACAAAACCAGAGGGTGTACCAACCGGCTTTCTGAGAAGGCAGGAAGAAATGTCACGAGGAGCTTTTCTGGGAGCCTAGGGAAGCGGAATGAAGCGATAGCTGACGAGTCAGCTCCTTCCAGTAGCGTCCTCACAAGTTGTGCCAACTGCTGTGGTGGCAGAGGGGGTCGGTGACCTCGTCTCACCACTGCCAGCTTCAAGGCCAAAAAACCACTGTAACAGTCCAAGATGTTTTATCATGGCCACCCCACGCCTGCATCTGACGCCGGTACCCCTCACTGGGCCTGGCCACGGCTCCCTGGCGGGGGCGGTGGGAAGGGCCCGGGCTACCAGGCCCTGCCCTGATGGACCCTGGGGGGCCCCCGCCACCCTCAGGGTGCCCCCAGCCTGTGCAGTACCCTGGCACAGCTTCAGCATTGCCGAGAGTGGTTAATAAAAGATCCCACCCGATTCAAAAAAGCCTGTTGTTAAAGGGACTGAACCTGTGGATGGGGAGTAGGGCAATATGACCACCTGTTAACGCCAGTATCTCTTTCCTGTATCTCCTGTCCATTAAATAGGAAAACCTGCCACTATCTTCAAACATACTAATTTTGGATCTAGTGTACAGCTAAAATAATCAAATAAAATCAAGCTGGGATGTCCCTCAGCCTCTTCACCCTCCCACGGCCTCCCTCCTCTCCTTCGCCACTCGGGGGTCCTCCCGGCTGCTCCCTTGGGGAACCACAGCATGGCCAAGTGCCGCCTCCTCCACTCCCCCATTTTCCATCTCCTTCACTGAAAGTTACATTCGAGCGTTAAACTCCCACTCGCCTACGTAATGACACCATTGGGCTCTTTCAGAGATTCATTTTCATGAGCTGGTCTCTCCTTACATGTAAGAATCGGAGGTGAGAAAATAGGAATATTTATAAAGTGATAATAAAAGTGCTCAGACTCAATATATTCCAGATTGCCAGTTCAGATAATTAATAGTTGTGGTGTTTGGGTTTTTTTATCAGGTAACATTTAAATGGCTCGGAAACCAGGCTTCCATTTATCTTACTGACAGAAACATCACTGATACTCATCCTAAATATTCCTAATTTTCTTCACGTTACTTTTGCTTAGCGCTGTTTTACTCTGCCCTTCATGGACTCTGCAGTCAGACAGAACTGCTACAGCCAGCGTCCCTGCCACCTGCAGAGGTATTGTAGACTTTTCCCCAGAAACTGGATTAAACCATGTCTTTTAGAAGTATTCTTTATTTCATTTTAACAACATAAAGCAGTAGCCAGTTTGCTATTTCCCTAGTATGCTATGTCAAAGTTTACTTACTTTTACTCCTGGGAAATTGCGCCGTATTTTTAAGGTGTGATTTGTCTAATTTGGGTCTGGTATGCTTTCTCTGTCAGGTTAAAAAGATGTAGCCACAAGACTTCCTTCTATGTTCAAGGGCATACCCATGGTCATTATGTCTCTTCTCAAATTCTCTTTGAGAACCTGCACACTCCTGACTTCTTTCAGACCTCATCAGGCTTGTTCTCCAGTCCTGAAACAGTTTTATGCCTTTCATTTAAATTATCCTTGTGTCTCTACAACTTTCTCGAAGTATGAACAGTGGGCCTGGAAGCAGTAACCAGACAGCACTAATGGTTTTACTTCACTATTTCTACTTGATAAACTCATTTTCTGTACCTACCAGGAACTCTTCCTACTTCAACGAAACCCTTACAGTGAAGTAGCTGCTTATGGTGCTTCAATAATCCTTCTCAATTTACCATTTTTCAAGAACTGAGATTTTGTTTTTTACATTTTCAAAGTTGTTTTTTTTTCAAATCTCACTCCCAAGGTAACAAGACAGCAAAACAGGTAACAACACAGTACATTTGTGTTTTTACTGAACGGTGCCAATGATGTGTTTTAAGTAAAAGTTGTCCTACATCAACATCTCACATGTAAACCCATAAATAATAAAAAAATTAGCCCATTAACATTTCCACCAATGTTCAGATAGAATTCAGTACACTTTTTGTCTTTCATTCTCTGCTGATAAAATCCCAAGTTCAGCGGTTCATTGCTAGTGCTGATGGCTAGGTGACTGGTCTTCAATCCTCTGTTATCAATCACCCTTGGTCTTTTAAAGGTTGAAATTACTTTGGCACACCTTTCATTCTTTGGAATTCTGTTTTCCAAACTTTAATTAAAAGTAGTATTTGTGGTTCAAAGATTTGAATCTCCACTACTGAAGGCATGCCTAAGTCCCTAGCTCAGATCATGCACAGTAATGTAAAGCCCCACTGTTCAGCATTAGTTCTCTTTAAAGCAGGTTGTCTACAGCCACACTACATAGCGTTTTGTCATGGGTCACTGCTGATTCTTAGGTTATTGTCAATTTTTGTGCTTTTCCTTTTAATTCAAAGTATATTCAAATAACGAGGGCTGTGGGGTTTCTATAGCATGAAACTGTAAGCGTGCAAAAGTAGACGGGAATGTTTGAAGGTGAAAAGTGTTGGGGAAGAATGGAAGGACCCAACCCAGTGCAGCCTGCTGGGAGCAGTCCCTGGAGTGAAGTGTGCCCACAATAGCATTCAAGTTTATCTCAGAGGGACCCAGTGGATTGACTCAAAAAGCAAGTCTAGGATTGAACCAGTATTTGCTGGAGACCAGCAGGTGGGAAAAGCACATTCAGCTGACAAATATACATGCACTTTTCATGGATACAGTTCTATTAGGTCAAATGTCTTGGCCTAATCATCATCCAGCATTTTTTTAAATATTTTTTTTTTTGTTAACAGACGTTTTGGTTAACATAATTGCCTACAAAACAAAAACTCCCAAATGTTAACATGGAGACTTCAGGATCATATGTTTGTCTTTTTGTTCTAGTACCCTACAGTCTCCTGTAAAATTATTTTCTCACTTAAGTTTATATATCTAAAATGTAATTATATAATTACAAATGCCAGTGATCCTGAAAGTTATCTAGGATGCCATGCTCTCTGCAGGACTGGATCCATGATTGTGCTTAAGCTCTCACAGCTGTGCTATATGTGACACTAAAGATACTTGATATAAGAATGAGAAACTGTAAGTGGTAGGCAGGACAGCATTTTATTCACAATCACTGAAAAGGAATGATAATAAACAGTCAGTTCCTGCTGTAGGTCACCAGTGGCACTCTGCAGTCTTTGCTAGGTCATGTGCTGCTTGACCTATTCATAATAAACTTCAAAATATTAACCTTTTGACAAAGCGACAAAATTTGCTAATGATAAAGTTAGTGAGGGTAGTAAGACTACTGGCAAACTGTGAAGAACTGCAGAAAGACATACAAGACTGATTACGAAATAAGATGGCAGATGCAATTCAGCATAAATAAATAAAAAATGATACACATGGACATAAACAACCTTGTTTCACATATGAAACAATAGCCTCTGAGCTTATTATTACCACTCAAGAGTGAGATCCTGGAGTTACAATAGATAATGCCATGAAAACAGCTGAGTGCTCAGTTCAAATTAAAAAAGCAAGTCAAGTATTAGGAATTACTAGGAAACGAATAAAGAACAAGAAAATAAACAAACAGGCGAGTACTTAACTACATGGCTAATGGGGTGTGCAGTTTTGGTTCCCTTCTCAGAAAAAAATATATGAGACCCAGAAAAGTTTTAAAGGACAACAACTACAGAAGCTATTCTATGCCTTTAGTCAGCCAAGGAATATGTTAACCAACATATTTCAGTTTAGAAAAGAGGAAATTTAAAGGTGAATATGTTATACTTCTGCAGAATCATAACTGGCACAAGCATGATCGGTAAAGGTTTACTGTGCAGGGAACATTAAATTAAGCTAGTAAAAATCAGGTTCAAAATAAACAAGAAGTGGCAATTCTTTATGCAACAGTCATCGATTGATAAAGGCTGCTGTTATTCAGGAAGCATATATAGTCCAAGGGAAATTGGACATGTACTGGAAAAAGAAGCATTAGTGATTACTAAACAGACAAACCATATGATGTTCAGGAAAGCCTGGAATAGAAGACACTTGGAAGCTAGGAGAACACAGAAGGAAAAGAACCAAATGTTCTTATCCTTCCTCAGGCATCTGCTTTTGACTACAAAAGAGGCTATTGTGTTAGAAAAACCTTTGGTCAGGACCTGTATAGCTATTCCTATGTTTATCTTTTCAAGAGTTCCAAGAGCATGTAAGGAAGGAGCACAGAGGAAAAGCACGTGCTGTTTGCTTGGCTTCTTACAGTTAAATGTACTAGAAGGTGGTATGTGTTACAAATGCAGCCAAGGCTTCTCAGCTACCAATGCTAAGTCTGAGCACTCACATTCACGTAGTGGGGATGCTAATAAAGTGATAGGCTTTTATTTTACAGCACAGAAACATTTCCAGTATGAGACTCCCTACTAGAGGGATTTTCTTTTTTTCTTACCAGGAGGCAGAAAAAAAAAAAATTCTTGTATTTGTTCTGGATGGTACCCCAAATCAAAAGCGATCAGGAGTTCTGTTACACCAATTCCTAAGCACATTTGTTCTGCCCAGTATTTTGAAAGAAATTTTGCCAAGTACACTGAGGAAAAGTATATAGACTTCCTAGGTAACCACAGATCTGCCAATTTTAAGAAACATCTCTTCCCTGCTTTCAGCCCAAATATGCTAAATATTCAACCTTACAAGGTTTGCATTTCATTTTGTAAATATGAACTATTAAGTATAACCAACGTTACCATTTAGTTCCATGTAATAATCAAAATGATGCATTTTTAGGTTTATATCAACCAAATTAGGTTTTTGAATGTCAAAAACATGCCCTATTTCTGTAATTCTGCATGATAAATGGTCTACCAGCAAATGTCTAAGTGCATAAAACCAGTAAGTTTATTGATGGTAAAATGGTAGGTGCAACTTACTAGACAGCTCAAGAATCACATATAAATTGTTCTCATACTGCATTTGCAAGCTGGTTTTAAGCATTTCAAGGACATAGAACCAAAACTGGAATCAAGCTAGTAAGTTAGAAAAAGCCCTGGAAATACATAAATGCAAAGTAACCAAGAGAGTGACATTCAAGGGAAGTCATCAGAACTCCTGTATTGACCAAAGATGTGGCAATGGAGGAAAAGAAAAAGCACCAGCAGAAACATGCACTTTAATAGGATTTCATAATTATTTTGGGCACATTTGCTATAGTTTACACAAAATTTTCAGAGTTTAAGTTTCACAAGTGAGAACTCACAGACTTAGATGTGGGTCCTGAAAACAGCAAGAATGCTCCCCAGTCTTTTCTCATTTTTGACATGTAGCACTGAGTCTAGATACGTAGAAGAGCTAATTGCTAGTTTGTGTTGATCTGACCTGGTGTTTTCATGATGTTTTACTGACTTTTCAGATTTCCTAGGATAAATTTCATTGCTACCTTTTCATACTAGGGATACCTTAATGTTTTCAAAAAACATTACACCCAGTATTCAAAAGTTATAAATCTGAAGTTACAACACCAATTTACAAAGGATTTTAAGTGTTCATATGAGTAAGCAAACTGATACCACTTAAAAATCTCCCAGCTTTGTTATCCAGAAGTTCACAGCATCCTCCTGGAACAATTTTTTTGGCCAGTCTAACTGGAAATAATGCTAAGTGATTCAGTGTAATATAAATATTTTTCTATTCTCTCTGCCAGAAATATGAAGTATTTAGCCTCCTTGATCACTTTTTGTAGAGCTGTGACCTAGAGTGCATACGATGTAAACTCTTAAAGTAGAAAGAACTTTTTTTCTCTGCACAAATATAAAGTTTGGCTTAACTAAGATTCCAAGTTCGTTTCCAAATGTGCTCCACCCTATTAACCTTGGATGTTACTTTAGGTCCCATTAACACTACATCTTAAAACAATGCCAACAAAAAATTGAAAAAGCTTAAACAGCAGCAGATGAAGAATACATAAGAAACCATTTTCTTATGAAGTAGAATTTCCTGGATGCAAGGAGATTTACTGGAAAGTAACATGATAAACAGTTTACTGTATATACTATAAACACTTGTTTTGGCATCAGTGAAGATTCCTAGTGCTGAATGAGAAGAGATTCCTACACCAAATGACTTTTTAAGACTCGTTGATTCCCATCAACCAAATCCGATGCTTCTCATATACGCTTTGACTAGGAAGTAACAACATAGCCGTAATATTTTTAGGTCTAGTAGTCAGAACAAATGTAACAAACTAGCATCTGAACTTCATAAAATATTCCATGTAATCTAGAATTTAAATTTACATACATTTCTGCATAGGTAACGGAAGTTCCTTTGTTACCCACGTTAAAAACACTTTTTCCAGCAATTTGAATCAAAAGGACAATTTATTCCTACATTATCAAAAGTGCTTTATTTCTTACTTTCAGATTGAGATTTAAGTCACTACCCTTACTCTAATTAAAATAAAGTCAGGATGGGCTTCATTCCTATCTGGTCCACAAAGCAAAACTAAAATTGTACATGTAGTTTTTCATCAAAGCAAGAGATAAAAAACAGGATACTTTAGCACTTCTAAAGGATGCATTAACAAGCTATACTCATTATAACAATATTCATTGCTACACACTAACCAGTAAGTTCAGCAAGTGTGCAGTATCTGACAAGGTTTAAAAAATACTGGATGCCAAAGAAGAGCAATTGCACTATATTCACAAATAGCTCACAAAAACACCAAATAGTGAGATTATTGGTGAACTTCTCTTATTAAAAAACTTTTCAAAGCTATTCTATACATCACCCTTTTCAAGATTACAGAAATTTTCTAAAACCTTCACACACACACTTATTTCACTGTTTTCTGAATAGTGGCAATCTTCAAAGTCTCTGTTAAGTTTAATTTGGCATTCTTCTCGTGCAGAAGTCTTCTCCCATGTCAGCCTGTCATATTTTCAGCAGCCTAGAAACAGAAAAAACATTTATTGCAAGTAGACACCATGTAGATTAAATTTACTCTTTTCTTGTAACTATTTTAATTTACATAGGGAACTTAAAAGTCTAAAAATAAGCTACTTATGAAAATTATAAGAGGTGTAGTGTTGTTCTCTAATGAATACTTCTATTTTTTTTTTAAACAATGCTGTCAACTGCCATTAGCCTTTACTAACATAGCCATTACTGTTTGCTTGTGTTAAATTGTATATCCTGTATCTGAGCAGCTTGTATCCTATACATTTTACCCTAATGCTTTCAAGAAGAGCTCAAATGCATGAATTTTTTTTCCCTTTGGAGTCTACGTCTTCATACAATTTATAGTAATTATTATTCCCACTCATACAGATATATTATTGACACAAAACTTTGAAGAATTACAGTAATCATAACTGCATAAATCACACTGCCAATTATTTGATCAAGGTCATCAGTAAGTATTTTTACTACTGAATAACTCAACCCAGCCAGCAAGGTACAGTTGTTGGAGACTGACATTGGCAGATTTTAAGCCAGTTATGGGACAAACCGGCAAAGGATAGCAATGGGAATGATAAACCAGCAAAAGCAAAGGCAGAAGTAAAAACAGCCCTCAATTACTTACAGAATCATAGAATAGCTTGGGTTGGAAGGGACCTTTAAAGGTTCAGTGGGCATGGACATCTTCAACTAGATCAGGTTGCTCAGAGCCCCATCCAACCTGACCTTGAATGTTTCCAGGGATGGGGCATCCACTCTCTGGGCAAACTGTTCCAATGTTTTACCACCCTCATTGTAAAAAAATTTCTTCCTTATATCTAGTCTAAACCTACCTTCTCTTAGTTTAAACCATTCCCCCTTGTCCTGTCACAACAGGCTCTGCTAAAAAGTTTGTCCCCATCTTTCTTATAAGCCCCTTTTAAGTACTGGAAGGCTGCAACAAGGTCTCCCCAAAGCCTTCTCTTCTCCAGGCTGAACAACCCCAATTCTCTCAGCCTTTCTTCACAGGAGAGGCGTTCCATCCCCCTGACCATTTTTGTGGCCCTCCTCTGGACCCGCTCCAACAGGTCCATGTCTTTCTTGTGCTGAGGGCTCCAGAGCTGGACGCAGTACTCCAGGTGGGGTCTCACCAGAGCAGAGTAGAGGGGCAGAATCACAATCAGCTCCCTCGACCTGCTGGCCACGCTTCTTTTGATGCAGCCCAGGACATGGTTGGCCTTCTGGGCTGCAAGTGCACATTGTTGGCTCATGTCCACCAGTACCCCCAAGTCCTTCTCAGCAAGGCTACTCTCAATCCCTCCATCCCCCAGCCTGTATTGATACCGGGCGTTGCCCCGATCTAGGTGCAGGACCTTGCACTTGGCCTTGTTGAACCTCATGAGGTTCACATGGGGCCACTTTTCGAGCTTGTCCAGGTCCCTCTGGATGGCATCACATCCCTCAGGCCAACCTGTCAACCGCACCACTCAGCCTGGTGTCATCTGCAAACTTGCTGAGGGTGCGCTCGATCCCACTGTCTATGTCATTGATGAAGAACTTATATACATATAAATATATATGTATGCACACATTTAAGCATGTACACAAATATAAAATACGCATGAGCATAAGTCAGAAAAATGTTAAAAATGAAGTAAAAAATTTGAAAACCGGTGAAAAATAGCCCTGACTAGCATCCATCTAGTAAAAAAATCTGTAAGTTGAATTTTCTAAGAATCAGAATGCAGTCTTCCAGAACAGAGATAGGCAGGCTAGATATAGGTTTTCCCTCCACCTCCCCAGAGACAAACAAATATAAGATACAGTGGAAAAGAAATCATAATGTTTAGGTAGACAGTAAAGAATGAAAATCCTTTTAAAGGCAAGTGAGGATTTTAAAACCATAGTTATCCTCTCTACTAGCTAAACAGGTAAATGCTAAATTATGAAAAGCCCTATATATACACACACACCATGAAATCCCCTCGTGTTCGTCTTTGGAGAGATTCAAAGCACAGGTTAGTGTGCTAAAAACAACATGGTAAAAACAATATGTGAAGGTTACATTAACAAGCTGCACGTACCTGTTTACAAGTACTACTGCATACTGTTAGGCCTG
Organism: Fulmarus glacialis; assembly: GCF_000690835.1. Classification (NCBI taxonomy): domain Eukaryota; kingdom Metazoa; phylum Chordata; class Aves; order Procellariiformes; family Procellariidae; genus Fulmarus; species Fulmarus glacialis. The sequence continues at coordinate 36,328 of NW_009219799.1, forward strand.
AGGTTGTAGAAATGAGGTGATATGAGTTGACAGAGAAAGTAGCAAGCTACTTGTGATATGATGCAGATAAAGGGGCAAATGGTGGCTACAGATGCCCAGAATAAAAATCTGTGTGTTTCAGTTGTTGTTTTCTTTCCTTCAAAAGAGTTAATCAAATTATTTCTGAGATTTTATTCGTACCATTTCTTGCTTCATGTTCCATTCAGTTGTATACATTGCCTTTTCTATGGAACAGTTAATTTCCTTGATTTAAAAATGAGTCATATCTTAAAGTACAATTTACAAATTCAAGTATAGCAAGTTGAACATAGATCTGACTCTTAAAAACAAATTTATAGGCTTTTTTAGGCAAAAGCATTACCTTTAAAGCTTCTGTAGCCTTACGCAGTTCTTTAATAACAGATGATAACGCTTCTGGATTTATCCCCTGTTCACAAAGCCGCACACAAATAGACAACGTCTCCATATCCAAGCCAGTGTTTAATATTCTTGAAATCTCAAACAGAACTGCAACAGACAAAATGGAAACACTTTAGTCCCTACAGACTATGAAATTTCAATGATTGAAAGTGTTATTCATCAACATTTAATTTCTACAGTAGTCTGTGATCACAGCAGTTGTGGAAAGCTCTTGCAGTCTGAACCTCAACAGCAGCATTCACGTTCAGCTTTCCAGCATAAGCTAGAAGCCACAGCTTCTGACATAAATACCACGCTTTTCTGG
>NW_009219799.1:37068-40092 GCF_000690835.1 Fulmarus glacialis
GAAAAATAAAAAAATAAGTGAAGAATTCAATAATTAACATGCTTGCCAACTACGTAAAAAGTAGGCTATAACAATAACCTGTGCTTTTGAACTCCAGATACTGAAAGTCCTACTAAAATGGACTGGAAGCACATTCTTAAAGCTTTTACAGAGAATGTCCGGAGTTTTCTAGCCGCCTCCTTCCATAACTAAACCTGGCTTTAGGTCTAATATTAACACTGATTCTATGATAAGCAATACTATTCGATTTTTACATGACCCAAATCAAGAGCAGTGCCACATGTCAGTATGAAACCTTTTGCAGAAGGAGATTCCAGTCAGCTTTGTGCAGAAACAAAGATCGATCTCTCTCCCCTTCCAAACCTTCCCTGGAAGGCCCCTTTTCTTTGATTCTCATGAACAGTTTGTTATATATGTAACAGAACAACTCACTGAGATTTTATTTCTGGTTGCTACAGTAATCTCCTTCCTGAGGCTAAGCCCCTAGCAATACAGGTTGATTTTGAACAGATGTTATTCACACTGTTTCTGTAAACAAACCTCCCCCAAACAAGGAGAAAGCTAAGTAGGCAGCCTTTCTTACCATGTAAAACCAGCATGGCAAGTGACTACTGTCCACTTGATAGCTATGAAAATATTCTACTACTTTAGTACACCAAAGACACACTGCAGCACACCCTCAGAGTCACGTTCACCGAAGCCAAGACATTAAAGGCCTAATGCATCCCGTCAATTCCACTGAAATCACAGGGAAACGTCAGATGCTATGAAAAAACCTCTAGGTGTGATAATACTCCTGAAGCCCACACAAGTAGGCTGGATTAAGAATCCACAGAAGTTTAAGACATGAAAGCAGTTTGTCAGACCAAAGCCCTAGCTACAAGCCACAAGGGGAGCTTCCTTCTCCACAAGGCTTTCCGTTCCCACTGGCTTGAAAGCAAACCGTTCCAAACGCATCACACATGCACACCCTGTCCACACAAAAGCATCTTCAACAGCCAGATAAAGCAACAACAAATGGATGCATTTGCAGTAAAATGCCATTGAACATTAAGAGCTACAGAACTGACTAACTGACTTTATTTCTGGCAACTTCCCAGAAATAAACAATTCTTAGTTTCTTTAACCATTTAAAGCTTATCATAAAATTTACTAAGCATGTGACATATTTAAAGGCAGAGCAGTAAATCTAACTAAAGATAAGTTCCAATTTCCTATGTCAGCAAGAGTTGTGGTCACTCATTTCTAATAGGAAATAACTTTAGGTGTTGAGGCAGCATCTTTGGCAGAGAGATGTAGCAGTTTCTCCACAAAAAATTGAGCTCTTAACAATTCTGCAGAGAACAGCTGCTAAATATTTATACCTGACATTCTAGATTAGGCATTTTACTTTTCTAAACTACTAAAGATATAGAAGAACACTTTCTTTTAATACCAACCCATTTACTTCCATCAGGTGCCTATTTCTTATGCAGTAAGTTAAAACCCAACACAGATTTAATGTTCTATTTAAAAAGGTCTAAAAAAGTATCCTACAAATATTTTTTCTACTCATTATGATGGGCCCTCATCAAGAAAAATCTAATTACATGGACACAGCTATTATAGTGCTTTACATTTTCAGTTACTTCACCAAAGCACTTAAAAAAAAGTATTCTTATAATGCAAATTTCAAAAGATTAATGTTATTTTGAACAGTAAAAAAACCCAAAACAATTTATTTATTGAGTGCAGTAAAAGTTCAAACATGAACTAGGTATTTTAGGACTCTGTTTAAGTAAATCTTTAAAGATCAAGCGTATTTTTAAGTTAATGGAAATTTGTTTTCTTCTAAAAACACCTGGCCTCAGGAAGAGATTGAATTATGAATGTCTATCCTAAATAAAATATACACATTGTTACACAGGAAGCCTGGGCTTCTAAATCTGAAGGCTAGTGCACTTTCCATAGCAGTTCTCACAAGCCTTACTTTGTCTTTAAATCCGCATATCATCTCTCCCACCTAAAACATTCCTGCAGAAGTAGAGAGAGGGTAGGTGTCAAGTACAGCTAAGAGAACTTAGATTCACAGTCCTTCCCAAACAAATCTCTCTCCATCTGCACAGAATGGTCTTATCCTCTTGAAGCATCAGAGCAGCCATAATAATCCTGCTAGTCCTGCCTTGCCTCCAGCAGCAGGTCAGAGTGGGTAGATCAGCGGCTGAAACACTAATTTTTACACCAGTTCAACTCACGAAGGTCTTTGCTAAGGAATCCTTATGTAACAGTAGCCGTAACTACAATACAAGGAAAGATCGTGAGAAAGTAACAAACGCAAAGCAATACCCCCCTGAACACAGTCTCTAGTCCCTCATTAGGGCATTTCCAGAGAAAGACTTTGTATTTAACAACCCTCAGGGGATTTCCTGGCAGTTTTCCACTCTGCCTGAAATCCATATAAGCTTTTGGCATGGCCATTCCATGGAATTACAGAGTTTCACACTACACATTGCTAAGAAACACCTCCTGAACCTGCCAGCTTTGATTCCTCATAGTCAGGCTGGAAGCAAACACCTGATCTTTACCCACCCTGCTCACATTTCTCATGGTTTATAAATCTCTGAAGTATTTCCCACTACTCCCAGTGCCACTTCTCTCACATTCCCCATCCCACAACAGCACCAGTTTTTTTTGTATCAGAAACTGTTCTAATTCTGTAACACTGACTGCCCTTCTCAAAACTTTTTTGCTGCGTGTTTTTGGTTTTTTTTTTTTTTTAGTAATTTACTTTGGTTTTCTGACATGAGCAGTCCACAGGAAGAAGATATTGGGGTTAAGATCAGTTCAGGTGCTGCCACTTACGGCACCACAGGGTCGGTCCTTCCTCTCCCTTCCGCGCACTTCCTTCCCTCCAGTTTAAATCCAAGATGCACAGAGCCAGGTGACATAATTTACGTTAACCACTTCAAATAATGAGAAAGAATAGCAAATGTATATATTTATAAATATTAAAAAATAACATTATTCTAAATCGAATGCTTAACA
>NW_009219800.1:0-1196 GCF_000690835.1 Fulmarus glacialis
GGGGGAGAGAGGGGAGAAGAGAGGGTGAGGAGATGCCCTCCTACCCAAAGCGGCTCCTCATTGCCCGTGGCCGCACTGGATCATCGACGGCATCAGGGCACGGGGATGTGGCCCCGTGGGAAGTGGCGCGTGTTCGTTCCCGTCCCTAACGGGCCAGGGAAGGGCTGAAGGAGGCGCGAGGTGGAGGACACCGCTCTGGGTGCTGCCACCCCACAGGCAGAGCCTCCCGGGACCCCAAAGGGGCTGCAGTAACACCAGGGACCTGCTTCGTACTAACGAGAAACCAACCTGCACGTGGGGAAACGAAGAAAACAAATATCCATCGTCAAATGGAGGGTGAACCCCCAAACCAATACAACGACACCTTCCCACCACGTCCGTGACTCCAACAAACCTAAAACGTCCTAGGGAGGCAGGGGCTGCGTTTCAGAGTCCACAATCAAGACATGAACTGGTTCCATGGGCACATAAAGACCAAATCCACGAGGCTTCAGCGGCCGCCAGCGGTAAAACCCTGCTCATCTCTCCCCAAGGTGGACAACTGGGAGGCACTGGGGTGGTGGAGGGGGACACCAGAGGGATGCACCAGCAAAGCCTGCCTCGCTGGGAGCCCTCAGTCCTGTGCAAGGGGTGCACCCACAGACATCGGAGGATGACTTTCCTCCCTTGAAATCTCCTTTCTCTAAACAAGCTCCCGGCCTTGATGACAGATCGCAGGGTGGAGGGACAGTCCCCTGCCCTGGGCTGGATGCGGCCATGCCCCCAGGGCCGGGGAAGGACTGGCGGCTGCGGGAGGGTGGAGGACGAGGCTCAGAGTGGGGAGAAGGGAATAACGAAGCATAAAACGAAGGGGCAGTTGCCCTCCCAGCAGCCAGGAGTCTCGTCTCACTAACATCACGCCAGCAGAGCAGAAAAGCTGATTTAAAAAAAACAAACCTGACAGAAATCTCATCTCCTCGGGTGAGCTAGCTGAAGAGAGCAAATTTTTTGCAATTAAATATCAAGGCATCCGTCAAAGGGGACTTGATTAACCATTTCATTGGCCGCATAATTGGAAACAAACTGTTGTATAATTAATAGACTTACTAGGAGGCAGGCAAAGTCCATCAGGAGCCCTACAGGTAACTTCTTAATGGGGAATCAGCTCCCTTTGATTAAGAGCTGCTGCTGCGCCGGCGGGCTGTGGAGCGGCGTGC
>NW_009219800.1:1282-12611 GCF_000690835.1 Fulmarus glacialis
TGGCTTCTGGTGCAGTAAGAGATGCCCGATAGAGAATCTCTTCCCAAAGGAAAGGGGAAAGCTGCATCGCGACACCGACATCAGGTCCCGAGGAGGGGAAAATTCACCAGCGAGAGCCAGGCACATCTGATTTACCTCCCCTGGCAGCAACGATGCTGGGCTGCAGCTGGACTCGCAAGAGCTCATAGATTCTACCACAAAACCTGCTGCCGGGGACACTCCCCCGCCATCCATCTCCGCAGCCACTGTCGGCCGTCACGCTACATGCGGAATAAAATAACTATAATAACACTCATGCAGAAATCAAAACCCCCCATGCCTGAAAGGTGGCTGAGCTGCAACCAAATGAGATTGGTCTGAGAAGTGGAAGAGGAGCCTATTCCCCCCGCCCGCCATAAGACAGCTGTGTATCCTGGGATGCTGAGGTGTCGAAAGATTCACAACCTGCCCCTGCATTTATTTGCTCCTCTTTTATCTCAGCCTTACGGAAACGATGCAGTCAAAGGAAACCTGTGCCGAGCGTAGAAAGAGACCCAGGTTTGTCACCTGCTGTAAGGAGCCAGGACCACTGATTACCAAGATGCAAGTACCCAAATGAAAATTAATTATGATTTTCATTCACAGCCAATGACAGCATATTATTGCACTGAACAACAGGAAAAATTATTCTCTCCCATTTTGCATCAAAGAGGGTGCAATCGGGCTGCATGTAATTGTGCTTAATGAATGAAAACAAACAAAGGGAACAGCTGCGATTTATTAATCCCATTACAAATAATAAAAGAAGTTCCTAAGAGCTGTGAACACACTTGTGATGCTCGGAGAGTGGGCGACAGCAAGACACTCAACAGATGTCAGGCTATCGTTAGTGGGCAAGAAGAGGACCTGTGCCCCTAAAGAGCAGCTCATTAATGCCACACGGTCCCCTCCCTGCTCTTGCCCAGGGCTTGGAGGATTTATTTAAGGCTTGGGGGACTTTTAGCCTGGAGGAAGCGAGCACTTGATGGTGGCTGAGGGATGACGGCTGCCCCACAGCAGTTCTAGATCCTCCAGAATGCTCCTCTTCCACTCTCGTGGTAGCCACAGAGCTGTTGTACGAACTGTACAACCCTATGGCCAACTCATCACACAGAGCTATGGAGGCCTCCTGGGTGTGCCATCCCAAGTCATCTGGGGAGTGGCACAGAGGTCCCACCAGCATGGTCATCAGTACACGGCCACCAGCTGCACGGTGACCACCGCGCCGCACCTTCCCAAGCACCAGGGTTTCCTCCCATCCCTGTAGGCAAGCCAGGCCCTCCTCCTCCTCACGCCTGCAAAGCACCCAGCTCCACAAGGATTTTGGCCACTACAGTCCCAGCGCTGACCTTAGACCCAGGGGCCAGGTCTGCTACAACCTGCCCATGGACTCCCTAAATTCACACCTCAAATTGGCACTGGGGATTGCTGCAGGGTATGACGGGGACCCCGATTCCTCCCTCTGCGGGGTGAGAGGCCGGCTCTCCCGGCTCCCTCTGAGCGAGGAGATGTTCTGGCACTCTGTCACCTAAATAAGCCACTGTCCAAGCACAGTCGTCAATCCCCTTTATTGGGACAATAAAACCTATACTATAATGTTATATGTATAGATCCATATTTTACTGTAGTTACATATTTTATTGCTTTAATAAAGAGATGTGGGGTGTGGATTTGAGCGGTGCTTTACGAAGTTAATTTGTGTAAATTACAACAGAGGGGTTTTTAACCATTCTTACTGATGTTTACAAAGCAAGCACTGAAGAGGCCACCACATACTCTAGCATCCCCGGGGAGCGGAGCCAGACGCCGCCTGTACAATCACACGGCGTTGGTACTGCCCCGGCACCGGGCCGGTGGCGGCAGATAGGAGAGGCACACAGAGGTAACACCGCAAACTCTGCAGTCCCGTGGAACTCAGGTGCCAAATGTGTAGAAAACCAGGTGTTTCTCACATTACTCACTGCAGAAAATATGGGGAACGAAGCCCTGCCTACACCAGCGCCTGGCTCCGCGCCTTCCAAACCTTTCCTTCCCCGCCAGCCCAAGCACAGACACAGACTACGTTGCTCTCTCGCATTTCTCAGGGTGTTTTTCTATAGGAAAAAGCAGCGGACTGCAGAAACGCTGGCAAACAGACACAGCTCGCAGCCCAGGCTTGACTCCCCATCGCCGCGTCTTACCTCGTCCTTGTACTTGGTGATGTAGGAGTAGATCTCATGCAGCGCGCTCATACTGTTGAACTGGCTGAGGTGTAACCGTGACTGCTCCGCCAGGTACGCGCTCATGTCCTGGTCACTGATCGCTGGCATTTTAGCTATATCTGCATAATATCTGCAAGGGAGAAACAGAAGAGAGGGTCAGAAATAGGGACAGACAGAAGGGCAGGGTCCCCACCGCAACGCTCACTGAGAACAGCCACGGGAGAGGCAAGGTGAAGAGCATCTTGCCTCCGAGCGGTGACATACCACGATCACCCGTTATAACGCTGCTGCTCATCACGAGGTCTCTGAGCACTCTGTGGAGCGGTCAGCATCGTTAGGAACATGCTCCCGATGGAGCAGTGTGCCCAGCCCAGCCCAGCTCACCAAGCTGGGAAACCAGGAGCCGCTGCTCTGAGGGATTTCCCACCCTCTCCTAAACCACACATTTTTCCTCCTTCCCATCCCATTGGCATGTTTTGCCACCAAACCGCATCCACCAGAACCTTCCATACCTGCAGCAACACGTAAGGCTTTGCTACCATTCTCCTAAGGTCACCGTGTCACTAAAGCCAGTGATGCCCCTTTGCGTTCAATTAAATACTTGGTGCGTGAACACGAGACAAGGTCACAGCCAGCCCTTGCAGTGATACACGCCTGCGTGGTCACGTCTTCCTCAGCAACAGGCATCCAACACAGCCTACGACTGCCGCTGGCCATGCTCAGAAGTTACCGCTCACCAAAAAGCTACGAGGAGCTTTCGTTTTCAGTGAAAACTGAGGTTCTGCAGACACGTCTGTGAACTCAAAGGATCCTGGGCAGCAGAGGAAGTAGCTGATGTCTTAGGGCATGCCTGGGTCAAATGACTTGGTGCTTTCCTGCCTTCCTTGTGCTTCTCTGATGGTTGCTACCAGCAGAATACTACCTTACATTTCCTAGGACACCTTAAGATTTGCAGCCCTATCCCATAGCTGCCTCACTGATGTGCTCAGCAAATACAGGGAAACCCAGACACAGCTTATATGGTCCAGAATTTTAGTGGAAAAACAGAATATCCAATAGGATACTCATCAAAACCCAGGGAGATCAAAGCCGCAGCGTCCCATTGCAGCAGGAGGGTTACACCAAGCAGACGCACCAATGGACTGGCCGCTGAGGTCCTTTTGAAAACCAGGGTTGTGTCCACAGGCCTCTATTAAAAAAGAAACCCTACCCACAGCAAACGAGCCTGGCCGCTCCCACCACCTGGAAATACAGTGTGCCAGTCTCTCCCAGGTTTGCTTTACTCCTCATGACTCCTCACTCAGTGAAGTTTCTGGTACAGCGATTAGCATCATTAGCATCATCAGCCCAACGCTGAGATGGAACACATGGCTGAAGCACTTGGATAGGAGCAGATGGCAGCCAGACCACTCGAGGAGATGAATACGAGGATCCACTCCATCCCACGGCACTGAACTCAGCTAGTGATAAAATACTTGAGCAGTTTTTATAAGGAGGCTCATTCACACCCAGAAAGTGATGCGAGAGATTTCCTGGATGCTGCCAAGATTGCAGTGATCTGAGGTGAGGACCTCGGACTAAACCAGGCATCAAGAGATCTGCTACGCTGCTAGAGAGATCACCCCCAGAGTGACGTCTCCTAAAGCTGACATTACTTCTACCTGTGCTGAGTAATATTAGGGACAATATGCCCAACCTTCTCAGTTCCGGCCAGCTTTGATTAGCAAAGAAAACCCATAGACATCATCCTGGCCACCCTTTAACCCCGTAGGTGAAGGCCCCTGTGGGAAGGGACTCGTGGGAGATGAACGTACAAGGGAGACCTGCTGAAGGAGAAAGCTTTTGTGGCTGCCACAAGAAGATGTCCAGATAATGTGCAGCAGTTTTACATGCCAGGTTTTATCATGACACAGAGGATGGCAGGAAACTATCATTTTTCAATACAAGTGTGCGTAGCTCGTGTGGACCAGGATCCCAGTCACACCTACCATTTCCAGAGGACACCTACCACAGCCATGATGCCGGCAGCCGTCCCCTTGGGTTTCCCCAGGCTCCCCACCTCCCAAGCTCTTTACCATGCTATTCCTGCCTCAGACTGGCAGGATGCCCTTTTTTCAGCTGGTGCCTGAACCGAGGCGGCAGACAGACCTACTGTTGGGACTAGCAGTCCCACTCAGCCGCCCACGCATCGCTCCCATCCTGCCTCTGCAAAGCTTTGTGACAAAAGCCAGAAATGCTGATTACGCCGTAAATCCCTGCAGCAGAGGAGCAGTAGGAGACGCAGTCGCACCCTGCACAGGGCAGCTCTGCCCCCTGCTCGGCTGCCTCTGGGACCATACGGGCAGTAAGCGACGGCAGGAACAACTGTCACCGGTGAGATCTCCCACCTCTTCCCCAGGGACACAGCATGTCTAGACCAATGTTTAACTCTGGAATGGTTTTATACCTTTTTTTTCCTCTGGGCACACGCAGAGCTGAATATTTTTGTCATAGAGATGGCAAGGTCAGAGAAATTCACCTTATGAAGTCTGTGATGTTCCTACGGGACCCCACTCCAAAGCCCCCTCCAGCCCCCCACAAAGAACTTTCGCCTATTACAATGCAGCTCATCTCTCATCTCAGCCATCATATTTCAGGGGCACCTTTTCTTCTGATCCAAGCCCTATCTTCCTCGAGGGAAGAAGCTTGTCTTTGTACCTGCCTGCAAAGCACCAGGGCAACAAAAATAACTGTGTACAAGCGAGTATCCAAAGGATGATTTAGGCTACAAAGTCCCATGCTTGCAAACTAGAGGATACGACGCTTATTGTTGCCTGGACATCTTTCATTTGGTTCATTCTGTATCCAGTCTAGATGCTGAAAAAGGGAAGGGTCCTCAGTTAAAAAAAAAAAAAAAAAAAGAGCATGATCTATAGCACAGCATATCAGCACAAGGGGAAAGTTGCATCAGCAACCTGAAATCTGCCATTTTTTAAGCTTCATGAAGTCCCACTTCACAAGACAGCAACATTTTAACACTAGCTCTATTTGGAGGGCTTTGGAGGACATCTCCTAGGTTTCTCTCCCAAAAGGATAAAGCTAAACACAGCATTATGCCTGAGCGCATCAATTTGCAATCAGTAACATTCAAACCCTGAACCTTTAACACTGCATTAATTCAGCGGGACAGAAGGATGTCTCTCATCAGCTAACAGTGAAGGTGGAGGGTGTCGGAAGGAGTCAGGGGACCTGCTCCTCTCCCTGCTCCTCGGCACAGCGACAGCAGCCCGAGCACTGCCTCAGAGCATGTGCTCTCATCAGGATCCCAGGTGAGATGTACAATGGATGAGAGATGGGAAATGGTAATTTTCAACCATCTCAGCAAAACTTGCGTGTATTGTCATGGTACAAAAAAGGCACTTCTCTAGTCCAAGGCTGACTTCTCACTGCTCTTCAAAAGCAATCAAGGGAGGTGTTAGCAATTCCCTAGCACAGACCAAGTTTTTACAACAGAAAACATCAGACAACCTAAAAGCAGAGGTTGCTTTGTCAAACAGTCATTTTCAAACTCATTCCAGGAGACAATCATGAGAAAGCATCATCTTCCAAACGAGAGGATCACCTTCTGCAAGCGTTAATATGATCCCTCTTCAGACAGCTGCCAAGAGGAGTCCTCCCAACGACCTAAGTCCCCACACCCGCGTATGTCCACTGTAAGTCCTCCAGGTGACACAAGGAGCTATTGCCAGGTCTACTCACCTCTCTACCCAGCTCTTGTAGTTGGGGATGTCCTTGGCGTACAGTAGTTTGTTGGAGGGAGAGTCTTTTCCTAGCTTGTGCTCAGAAGTTGAGCAGGAGTCCATGAATGTCTGAGCCACCACGGATAGGCAGGCATCAGTAATACTGTTCTTGTGAATGTCGAACACAAACTGGGGGTTCTTAATCACATTCACCCAAAAACGTAGAGGTAGACTGAGGGAAGAAGGAAACAGGAGTCAACACCTGGACCGGCCTCTACATGGCAGCCAGCGCACACCCATCTCCAGTTGCGGAGGAGGAGCTCCCCATGACCCAGAATTGGGCAGGATGCTTTTCCCAGCGCCCCAGGAATGCAAACAACCTGGGGTAAACGGCTGTTCCCCTCTGCCCCATTGCAATACCACCTCCTCTGCCCACCCCCACATAGCCACAGCTCTCTGTGGAGAAATTCCTCAGCGCTGCCAATATCTCCAAAGGCAAACCAGGGCAGCGCAGATCTGCGGTTTCTCCAAGGATCCACTCGTACTGGAGAGCCCTTGCTGAGCCCATGGGTCAAACCAGGCACGGTCCCCTTCTCTCACATCAATAAGCCTGTCTGCAGTGCCGTGTGGCATTTCATCTCTCGTGTTGGAGGAGGGGATTAACTGGACTCCTCAAGAGACTCATTAGCACATTTAACACCAGAGGAGAATTTAGGCAGCCTCAGATGCTGGAAATAAAGCTCCCAGCTGTAGAGGCAGTGGGTCTCCTGGCCAGCCACCGACTGGATGTTTGCTGCGAGCTGACACAGGTGCCACTCTTCATGGCTCCATTTCCCAACCCTGCTGCCCCTCTCCTCTCCCAGGAGCATCTCAGGGTCTCCCCCCATCAGAAAGCCTCTCCGCTCTGTCATCCCTCAGCACCAACACCCAGTGAATGCTTTTATCTTAGACAAAACACACTTCATTCCCCAGGACTTTCCTAATGAGGGTACTGGGTGCATGTACATATTTCATTTGTGAAGGGAATGGCCTCAAGAAATTAGCTCCACACATCGAATTAGTGCCCAGAGATAAGCACAGGCATTAGTATGCAGGAGCCTGCATGCCCAGCCCCTGCGGAGCGGGGCTTTTTTTTTCCTCCCTTGCCTTTCACTCCTTCTTTTAATATAGAAAGCCAAGTTATAAATCAGTTCCAAGCACTTCCGCGCTCTCACATCTCCATTTAAAAATGTTTCTTTTCCTGCCCTGCTAATTGCCAACAGTTACTGAACTATACAAAAGCAATTTGGCTGCCATTTAACAAATGCCAGACATGGGAATGTACGTACCCGTCTCCAGTAACGGCAAGATCAGAGAGATGAAATCAGTGAGGCAGCAGAAAAGAAAAATGCTGAGGGGGGCTGCGGAGCAGGAGCCAACGCCTGCTGGAGCCCCGGCCCCAGCACGGCACTTACGGAGGTCTCATCAGCCGCCCCGCCCTGCTTTTCAGGGAGCAATTAGCAGAGCCGATGGGCTGGCTCTGCAGGTGAGCTTATGGAGGATGCATACACAGCTTTACACGGACTTTGTTAGGACACGCTCGGCTGAGCGACAGGAAAGAGGGTGGAAACGCCTTTAGGACAGTCAAGATGAGAATTGGGGCTGGCATCTCCGGAGGAGCCCGGAGGATGGAGAAGGCCGAGCTGCCTTTGCTCAAGGTGAGATGGGAACAGAGCCGCTGCGGTCCTCGGCCAACTCCAGCCGTGAGGGGGAGCGTGGTGCCCGGGATTTGGGGATGGAAGGGCTGAGGGAGCATTGCATTCCTGGGATTTTTTCTGCCGCAGGAAGGCATGCAAGGGATTTACCCACACCCGAAATACAGAGATATGGGCCTCTCTTGTCCTGGATCATTTCCAGGGACATATTTCTGCTCCCTGTGGGAGCGGTTGGAAGTATCGTTAGCTGTGATATCGTTAGCCCCCCCGTCCCACTGCCCCTCTCCATTACCAGTTACTCTTCCAGGTGTGTCTGACATCGTAATCATTGATCTGATGCTTATCAGCTTGTTCATCCAGGAAATCAAACATGTATTTGATGGCGAGGGGCAGCGCGCTCCCACGATGGGCTGTGCTGAAGATAGTCTCAAAGAGGTCATCCACGAATTTCTGCAGGGTGCCCTGAGGAGGAGAAAGAGACAAGGCCCACTCAGCAACACCCAGCGCCAGGAGAGAGATCAGCCTTTAACTAAAGGTCGGCCTTTAAACCAATTTCACTTCTATTCCTACCACCTGGAAGAGAAGCACAGTACAGTCTGTGGAACCCTACTGGTTCTCAGTGGTTTATACTGGGAAACAGACACTGCGGTGATGAAGTATCTCCTTCACTGCATGATCTGGCATGCTAAAAGCATACAAATAAAAACACCATATACAGCAAAACCCAAGTGAATGTATGTCATATCATGGTCTTTTTTGGGTTCCATTAAGGTACCCAAGACCTGATGACAGACATCGCTGAACAAGCCCTTGTCCCACGAGGCAGGGAGCCAAGTCACAGGGGAGATGGCTGAGCCCAGTCTTTGCAATCCTGAGCCAGCATCTTCAGCACAGCCCTCTGCTCCTCTCTAGGGACATCTCAGACACACAGCTCCCGCTCGGCACTAGAGAAGGTTTTGTATGTGCTGAGGGAAGGGGAACCTGCTGCGACACCAAACGCCCCAGGTAATTACCCTTCCTACATCACTGATTTTGTAGCTTTATCCCAAACACCAAAGGGAATGAGGCGCCTGCCCCAGGGCATCTCTACTTTGCAGTCCAGCAGCCGCTCAAGGATACACGGAACAGTAAAAACACCAAAGAGTGCAAAAAGCAAATAGGAAAATCCACTCGAGGGATATTCACACAAAAACATCACCTCCAGCAGCTCTGCGTCTCCGGGCCATACCTTGGTGGCTAACAGGCGGGTCAAGTAGATTTCGGAAACCATCTTGCTGCCCCGGTCGCCCTCCCGCTGGTCCATGTGGTCGTGGTTTTTCACCAGGTGCCAGAGCTTGGTGCCGCTCTCCAGGTCGGGGGTGATCATGGGGGTCCGCGAGCGCAGGCTGTCGGGGCTGCTGGCTGTCCGCAGCATGCTCTCTGCAAGCACCGAGCAGAGGGGGACGCTCGCACCCTGCCCACCTCCGCCTCACCGCCAGCCCCTCCATCCCCCTTCCCTCCACTGTGGCTTCAGGGCACATCACGGCCATGAAACAGGAGCTTTGGGATCCCGCCTCTGCAGTCACCATGGATTGGGAGCTCTGCTGGGACCGCCCTCACAGACTGCCAGGCTACATTCAAGCCTGGCTGATGTACAGGAGCCAAGATCATCGTGGAAGGGTTTCTGGGATCATCGTGGAAGGGTTTTGCAGAGGTCTGTCCTGCTCCCAGCACGCAGGTGCCCCCTGTGTCAGTCTGAGCTGACCACGCTATTCCCTTCCAAACCAAGGCTGAAGTACACTTGCCAGCATGTTTGCTGCAGTCCTCAACTCTGCTCATTTAAGTGCAAAGTGCCCCTGTGCCTATTTTAATTGGGTTTCAGGGGAATAAAAGGGAAGGGATCCCTTAGCAGCAGCCGTCTGACACTGTCTTTCTCCCCTGAGTCTAACACGTTGCAAAGAGAGATGCCTCTGAGGGCATCTGCTCCCTCTCCAACACCAGAATAGACAGCATGGTTCAGGAGATCTGGGGGTTTGGAGGACCTTGTTCACGTGAGCCACAGTTACAATCACCTGCCCTGTGCCTTGGTCTGCAAGCCCAGCCCGGTGCTGCCTCCCCTGCCAGCACAATGGAGGATGCCCCTGCACGCTCACCGTATCTGCTGAGGGACTTGGTGAAGGTGGAGGAGTTGGAGATGTTGTACGCTGAGTTCTGCTTGGGCACCAGGGCTACCGAGGAGCCGTCTGTCACCTGAGGGCAGAGATGGTGTGAGCAGGTTGCGATACCAGAGAGGCACAGGAGGAGCAGCCCCACAGCAGGGAGTAACCAGCCTGGGAGGGATGAAGCTACGCTGCACCCCACCCCTGGGACATCCATCTCCAGCAAAGGAGACCTACATATCTACCTCCACGACAGCTCGGGGGAATGGGTCAGAACAGGAACACAGCAGAAACCTTGGCATGAAAATGGCAAAGGTCAGAGCAGGAAACAGCCTCTATGAGTCCTGGAGATGCCCCGCTTAGTGCTTCCTTGAACAAAAGGACCATAAATGTGGGGCCCAGGCAGGAAAGTGACTGCAGACCTCCTGGCCATGCCCCTGCATGAGCAGCACGGTCTATAGAGCTGAGCCCAGGCCCTGACCAAGCTGAGCAGGGAAAAGAGATGCTCAAGCTCAAAGCAGCTGGTAACTGCTCAGTGCTCTCCACCATGGACAGCCTTACCTGGTAGTGGGCCAGGGTGTTTAGCCTCTTCCAGTCATTGTCGATCTTCGTGGTGACATCTTCATCCTGCAGTATGATCCGGGCCATCCTGCCCTGCCGCCACTCTGTCCCCATGAGGGAGAAGGGCTCATGGTTAGTGGGGAGCTTGGAGCACAAAGCCAAAGCGAGGGTAGGAGCACAGTCTGGGCATCAACAGAAGAAGCCTCCTACCACCTTTTGAACCCCAGGACTAATGACTGTCAATATGGTGTTGGGCAAAAGCTGTTTCTCAGTACTCAAGGAAAGACAGCATTGATTTGACCCTGGTGACCGTTTCCTTCGCTCCTCTCCTCTTCATTCTCCTGCCCCTCCTTTAAGAACAGGACTATTAACACTGTTCTTAACTATTGCTGGCCTCCTTGGACCTCAGCCACCTCAAGCCTGCAAACCAGACCACAGCCAGAGGCGAGGAGGCTCCTCTATCCATCCTCTCTACTGGCAGGACCCACGCTCTCATGACAGGTGTCCCCACATAGAGTCAGTGCCACCAGCACAGCAAAAGCGGACTGGACAAGCACAAATGCTCTGGTCCTGCCCGGTCCCCTCTCCTGTAGAAGATAGGGATTTTCCTGCCTTGAACAGGTTTTTTTTGGCACTTCTGCTCTTGGTCACATCCCTGCTCCCCACAGGGAAGAGCTTGGCCTCTCTCTTACCCAGGTCCATGTCTCCGGCTTTGGGTCGCTGGGAATAGGGCACCCCCTTGTAGACGGCGTCCAGCAGCTTCTCTTTCACCTGTGTGATGGTGTCGCAGTTCAGCACCTTGACAGGGATCTCTGGGGCGTTCTCATTCTCGGGGTTCACGCAGTTGAGGGTCTGCGCAGCACAGGGGGACAGAAAGACTGGAGTGAGAGGTTGTGACGCACTGGCTGCAAAGGCAGGTCCAAGGACACAGGGCTACAGCTGTCTACAAGCTATGTCTTCTCACCTCCTGGGCCACTGCGGAGTTGCAGCCACACGGC
>NW_009219800.1:12808-13583 GCF_000690835.1 Fulmarus glacialis
TCTCCAACTATTCCCAGAAAGGCAGCACAGTGTCAGTGAAGGAATCCTGGGCCAGCAAACCATGCCCAACTCACCAAAACCTGTCTAGCCTGAGCGATGCCTGGGCACGCCCCACTCCCCTCCCAACCGCACCCCGGCAGAGATGGAGGTGGTGAAGAACCAGCTGCAGGCTCACCCAGGGGAAGGGCCTGGCTTATCATTCAGCTGGACAGAGGAGATGGCTCACATGGAGGAAGAGAAGTATCTCTGCATCCCCTGCAGTAATCTCAAGGCTCTAACTTTGATCCCCACCCAACATGAGCCGCTGGCTGCTCCAGGTAGCATGTGCTCAACAGCATCTCTGGTCCCATATCTGTCAGGGCCATGGGGTTTGCTGGGAGAGGTGTGGAGGGGGATTCAGTTCATGTTTGGCTTTCTCAGCTCCGTGGCAAGAGCAAACCTTGCCATGCAAAGGCCCCATTTCTGACCCTAGATGAGATGGGCACCACACCGACAGGGCAAGAGGCACCCCAAGGATGCCGGAGAGAAGAAAAAGAGACAAACCACTCTCTGCAAAGTACTTTGGGTACCTCCAAGATCTTGTTAAATAGCTGGACCTAGCAGTCCTAGCAAGCACCAGTACCAGTGAGGCTTCCGCTTGCACTAACCAGCATTTTGTAGTCAATCTGCTGCCGGATAAGCTTGTCTTCACTGAGGGAGTAGCGAGCCTCTCCTGTGATGGCATCAATGGGTCCCTTCTCCATCTGCTGCTTGATGGCGCAGTAGAGCATGAAGA
>NW_009219800.1:13601-24322 GCF_000690835.1 Fulmarus glacialis
CCTGTGGGACAGGGGATGGAGGAGAGGGAGAGAGAGGGGTGAGAAGGTGCCAGGCACCAGCTTTGCATTTCAAGAACCACCACCGTGTCAGGAGCCTCCTGTGGCCCTGCAGCATCGAGGCACATATGTGGCTTTATGAAGAGTCTCAAGTCATTGCTCAAGACTGCAAGGAAGGGGGCACATGGTAAAATTCATCCCGTGGAGGAACTCATTCTCTCCTTCCAAGCCCGCTGGAGGTTGTTCCCTTGTCTATCAACCCCTAGGCTCAGCTTCCCAGAGTTTCTAGACGCTCCCCGGTGAATTCTGCTCATTCTACAGGCCAAAAATAAGCTAAAAAGGTTAAATGCAGGGCTAGTGAAGAGCAGGTTAGGCCCGGGGACCTTGTGTATGGGATACAGCCTATCTTTTGAGCTGGCCCAGCCAAGAGAATCACCGGAGGACTGGAAAGGCCATGCTGCAGTGGGACAGCCTGGGGCTCTTGCCCAGGTATCACGATGCAGTTCAGGCATCTGCCAGGAGCCCAGTCTCACATGAGAGAAGGTTAAAGGAGGTTTCTCTATATGACGGCTAGGCACAGCCAGCCAGATCCACTGGGAAGGAAAAGCGAGAGAGCAACTTACTGACAAACCTACCCTGAGTCTCCAGTTGATGGAGGGGACCAGGCAATGAGGTTTCCTGCAGGTAAACCATTTGCCACCTATGTGTCCCCAGTGCCAAACCCCTACAGACAGAGCCAGCTTTAGCCATCAGCCAGAGTCACATCAACACCTATCTCATAGGTGGGAGGAAGGGAGAGGCAAACTGGACCAGACACTTCCTCTGAAGATGCTGGAACTGCAGCAAGCCAAGAACATCAAAGGATCCACCAAGGTTGGAGGCACCAACCAGCCTGAAGCCATGAGCTGGCGTAGGGGGGCTGGAAGTGGACACCTCTTTATCATCCAGGGCCCAAACCTCTCCCCTGAGCTGCATCCCAATGAGCCCTTCCAGATACAGGCATTAGCCCTAAGGGAGAAAAAAGGGTACGATGGGAGCAGAGAGGAAGGGGAGAAGTCCCAGCAGATTTTACCCCATCAGCCCTCGCCCCTCCCTCCCGGCCGCCTCACAAATAAATTGTACTTTGGTGCAAAGTGCGGCTGCTCTCCCTGTCACCATATGCTGTTAGCATCTCGTTAGCATCTGCAGTAATTAAAGAGACAGCTGCTAACGAGCAGGAACAGGCATACATCATCCCCAGACCTTCCGACAACACGCCTGTCTTTGAAATTATGTTTCATTTGCAAACTTGGCTTCATTAAGTCAGCTTGGAAAAGTGAGAGACCCAAGGTGGGTGCTACGCTGCGCATTACCGGCTGCCCAGCAAGGCGGGAGTGCCAGGCTGGCCACAGAGCAGTGAGCCCCCAGGCACCCCGAGCCCACCCCTCCAGCTGCAGTGGAAAGACTCGAGTTGCTTCTTTTGGTTGCTTGTAAAAATTCCTCGTAAAACTTCCAGGTCTGCGGAAGTGGTGTGGATGGAGGATACCTTGGAGCGGGACTCCTGCTCAAATCTGGCACGGCTGCTCCCGTCTCAGCCCACAGATTCCCCCTCTCAGGCGAGGCATGGTTGCTGCCCCCTCCATCTGCAGCTCTGCACCCCCCCTAAGGACCCCCACCGAGAGAGGTCGGTTCAGCCCTTCCCACATTGGTGGCCCAGTTGCACTCCAGGCATCACAGCGTCACCTCCTCCGCTGGTCGGATGTCGGCCAGGCTGATAGGGAATAAATCTCTTCTAGAGTGCGTGGATTAGAGCTGGCCCTATGGCCTCCCCAGAGGGATGGAGGCATCAGTGGTCCTGGTGATGGGTACGTCACTCCTCCAGCACCATGCAGGCTTTTGGGGGGTCCTGCGTGCCCCAGGATCCTGGTCTCCTTCTGACCTGTTGACCCTGTCAACAGAAACAGCCCCTCTGCCCTGTCCCCCTGACTCTGCCCATCCTCCACGTTCCAGCTTGGCTTCCCCACCTGTTCCAAACGGGGGTCCTACCTTTAAAGTCCAAAACCTCACTCCCAACCTCACTGTACCCACCGGCTCTTGAGGACCGGGGCCGAGATGCTGCCGTGGGTCACAGCTCACTGCGCCACAACAGATGAGGATGGTTTAGGGCTCGTCCCTGACAGAGACCAACGAAATGAACAGGGAGCACCGAAACCGGTGCCAGGCAGCTGCGCCAAGATGATCTCCATCGGGTGAGACACAGGAGGGGGCCGCTGAGATGGGGCCGGGCGGCCCCGCAGGTTGATGGAGGGCAGCCTGCCCCCCAAACGCGGCCGTGCCCACGCTGTCAGCCCCAATGCAGTTTGCTCACTGCTGGGGGCCTGAGTGAGGGGGCTCTGGGGGGGCTCTCCGTGTGAGCCGAGCTGAGGAGGGCAGCTGCAAACACCCTGTGCACGCACGCGTCGGTATGTTGGGAGCAGGCTGAGGCGAGCCAGCTAACACTCAAATTGTCTTATTGACTAGATCTAGCTCATCAGGCACCTAATATCGTGCATTTTTCAGCACTTGTCTCGATTTATCCCTCTCCCTTTCCCCAGGGTGTCTCATTAAGAGTCTGATAAATGCTACTACAGGGTCCCCGTGAAAGCCAGCCCTCGCTGGCTGCCCACGCTGCTGGCTGCGTCCCCGTCCCTCGCCCCAGCACATCACGGCCACGCGATGCCGAGTGCCTGGCCCTGCTCCGGGCAGGTTTGCTGAGAGCCGATCTGGCACACGTCCGCCTGCCTCATTTACATGCACGATTACTGCAGTTTGGTGCATTTTCCCTGCTGGCAAACTGTCTGCTGTGATACCTCTCCATCTACTCCACAGGTTTCTCCTGCTTTTGATGCCACCTGTGACCCTCACTGCTGGGAGACAAGCAGAAATGGCCCCGTGGGTCTCCTTTGGTGGGACCAACCCAGGAGAGGCCATGAGCGCATCCTCAAGTCTCTTCCAGTCTAACTCAAGTGACCCAAGCGATGGAGTTTCAACCACTTCCCCGGGGAGATGATCCCCAGCGTAACAAATCTCATAGCCAGCGGGTTTATCCAGGCCCTCCGCATATGTTCCTCCTGTAATGGTGCACCTAGATCGGACTTCTCTCTCCTGCTGCTACCACCCAGAGACTGGAGGCGTTTTCCCCCACCAAAGTCATGGCATAGCCAAGGACTTTATAAAAAGCCATTGCCCTGGTCCCATCCCCACATCTCTCTCTCCTGCTACTCCTTGTCCCCAGACCTGCCCCACACTGGCGATGCAGCCAGAAGGCTCTCCAAAGGGGGACAGGGCCGTACAAGGACAGATGCAACACAGTGGTGGCACATGAGCTGATCCAAAGCAGCTTCTGAACAAGGTGAACGTGTCCCTGTCACCTGCCCACATGGCCCAGCCCAGCCAGGGACAGGCCAAGGGCACCAAGTCATGCACACGAACGCAATGTCCCCAAATGCCACTGTGGGCGTTGGAAGGCTGTGCACTGTGCTTTGCTTGGCCAAAGCACAACCTTGTCCACTTCAAGGAGCCCTGAGGGAGTTTATCCACAGCGAAAGCTACTCCTGCCTATCCCACCGACCCCGCAGAGCCCAAAGAGCCGTCTGCCGGTGTCCTACCTGATCCCACTGGGCACTGCTGCTGCAGGGGCGGAGGGCGGCCCCGCTGAGCAAAGCCCGGCACCAAGAGGCAGCAAGAGGTTTGACATCTCCCTGCGACTGGCACAGCTTTTCTTCTTTCCAACCCCTGGAAAGCAATCTCCACTGCACACTACGGCTAGATTTTTATAGATACAGGCTATCCCTTGACGGAGGCAAAAAGCCAAGTGCATGTAAGTGATATTATAAATCACCTCTCATTGATGATCACTTGAGTTCTGCACAGACTCCTGCTCACTCTCATATCTTGGCTGGAAATGGTTCAAACTCTCTTTATCTTAATGAGGGATGAAATCCCACAAAAACGGCTGCGTGCCACCCAGCCTTGCTGCACTGATGCCAGGCAGGATCCCAAGAAACGGCTCTGCCGACTGACAAACCCGCCGTGGGACCAGAGACACTGTTCACCCCACCGGTGTCATCCCGAAGCAGCAGCAGGACCAAGATGGTGGTCCATGGGCTGGAGCTGCAGCTGTGTAACCCGCATGGCTGCTGGTGCGGCTCTAGCTGGTGGAAGCACTGGCACTGATGGGATAAATGTTCTCGATATGGGTTGGGTGAACCAGCAGTAAAAGCAGCCTTTACGCTTTGGCATCCTCTTCTGCTACCCCCGATGAAATTGGGAAAAAGGCAAATTCAAGTTAACGGGCTCGCCAATGCAGGCAGGGGCACGAGGAGGTCCAACGTCATCTGCACCCTTGCGCACACGCTGTGGAGAGAGCTACACCCCCGGCTGCCAACAGGCCCCATGGGGCGTCCACCCCCAACGGGGCACTTTTTGGAGGGGAAGCATCAGCAGAAGCGGAGATGCCTGGGGGAAACGATTCCCCTACCAAGGAGCCTCAGTGTCAAAGACATGAAGCAAAAGCAGCAGCATTACGTGAAGAGCTCAGCACATCAAACTACAGCTCAAACAGGCAGAAATATCCTTCGAGCACAGTGATGACTACAGAAGGACCAGCTCCCAGGGCTTTTTCCTCCTGAGTTACACAAGCAGAAGCAGGGAGGGAGGAATGGGGACCACTCCGAAGGGATTCAAGACTCAGCTCAGTTGCTTCAAATTTACCCTTTGGGCACCATTTTTATGAAGATCTCAAACCCACTACACATTAAGCAATCCCAGTCTGGATTTCATTTCTCAATCTCAGCTCTTTCCCCGAAAGGAGACACAGAATCACTAATCACATCTCAGAAACACAGGATGGGAACGGAGGCCTGGGAAGAGATCTCTGCTCTGGGAGGGAGCGGCAGCGCTCAGGAGCACATCAGCCCAGGCTCTGAGTACCATGCTGCACATCCCGGTGAGGCAGGAACCACCTCCCTACCCACGTGGGGTTGCCATCCCTTCCCAAACTCACCTTCAGAAACTTGTACAGCAGAAACGTGAACCAATTCGTCAGCATCTTCTCTGCCACCGACTCCGTTCTGTAGGAGAGAGCAAAGAGAGCAAAGGCGTCAGCAGAGAATATTAAAGGTCTCTGATCTCGCCCATTGCCACCTCAGCCTTGGACTGTGGCTGTATCTTTTTTGGCTTTAAAAGGTCACATCTGGAAAGGCAAAAGCTCTAGTGAAAAGCCTGCCCATCTGCAAGGCTGAGCCACAGCAGCCCCCCAGGAGGGAGAAGCAAATTGGTCTCCGGTGTATTTGGAGATCCAGAGAGAGCCAAGCATGACCTTGTCCCATGGAGAGTCTCACCCAGGGGATGACCAGCTTTCTATCTCTCCCTGGTACCTTCTACTTAAACGAAGTTTGTTTCTTGCATCGTGTCCCATTAGAACCAGGCAGCTCCCTCCACAGGAGGATTGTATGAGACACCTAAGCCAGGTAAACTGTCACTGAACCTACCTCAAGCTCCCCAGTTAAAGCACAACCTGAAGGGAAGAGCTGAGGTTGCAAGACAAGGTCAGATCCTGACCCACATTCCCACAATAGGAGCACCTCTTCCCACATCAACGAGTGCCTGATCTAGCTGGAAGCCCCTCTCCCCACCTGGGAGCTGCTGCTCTGACTTCTGCTCCTGCAATGCACTCAACACCGCTCTTGCCCTGACACAGGCCCATCTCTACTGGGTGACACAGGACTTCCCAGCAACGCCCAAAGCAGCCCTTGATCTCTGCAGCCTCAAAGCCCAGGAACTGCAGTAGAGCAAGAGGACAATTACCACCAATACTGGAGGGATAAAGAGAGTTTTCCCCAGCAGCCTGTGCAAGGTCTGTTCAGAAGAACTGCTGGAGGAGAGGACACCTGGTTCTTGGCCGTCAGTGGTGGTGACGGTGAAGCTTTAGGAGGCCATGCTCTGCACCCTCACTTCTCTCCTTGCCCCTGCCCTTGCGCCTGGATGTTGGTGGCTCTCGGGCAGGGATGCACAGCCCTGCCGCACAGAGAGGGCACCGGTCCACTGGCACGTGGCCTTGGTTAAAGCCACCGTTGAATTTAGGTCTGGAGACTTTGATCCCAATATGGTTTTGGTCAAACTTAACCCCAGTACTAATTCAGCTGAAAACAAGGGGATTAAAGGAGGAAGAAGTAAGAGCAGTGGTTGGAAGCTCAAGCTGTTTTCCATGTACCTTTGGAGCACTGTGCAAAGACACTGTGCCAGGCTTGGGATTTAACCCTTCCCTGCCTGCATGGCGGCAATCCCGGGTCTCTGTGTGTCTCCTCAGAGTGGGGTGGTGATGTAGGAGTTTGCAGTGAACGAGGATGCAACCACCAGCTCAAAAAGGAGCTTAAAAATGGAGCCGTGCCTCTCAGCTTTTGGAGATGCAGTTGAAGGAAACAACCAAAACTGCCTTAAGAAAACCTATAAATTGCCCCTAGTTTCCTAAAGCGTGGTTCAAATCCAGACGACAACATGCTCCAAAGCGGCATGGCAGGGAAGGTCCGGGGGAGTCACCTGTATCTGTGTTGGGACCACCACCACGCAGCATGTGCACAACAGGGAGAGCAGGATCCTGCAGGATGGGTGTGAGACATGGTGGGTCTGAACAGGACGTGGGGACCTCGGGGTGGCAGTACTGCAGCCAGGATGTGCCGCACCAGCAGAGGGACAGCCTGGCATGGAGGGAGCTGAGGGTGACAGAGGACTCTGGTGAACCATGCAGGCCTACAAGGGCAGCTTAACACGCCTGTGTCTGCACCGCAGCCTGCTCTCACTGCCATAAGATAAAAATTCCCCTTAACAAGTCCATTATTTTTCAAGTGGCTTTCACTCCCTTTAAAGTAAAAATGCCAGCCAGCCCCCCAACCTTCTCCCGTTAGGCTTCTTCACCTTATCCACCCCTTAATCATCAGATCAGCCACTTGCAAACAGAGATGCTCCTGAAAGCACAAGCAATACTAATAACCTCAGGGACGTGGCTGCATTCCTGTTGCACCAGGGGAACAGAACACAAATGGGTTGTCAAGAGACAAAACCCAGAAGGAACCCAAACCTCAGAGCCACCATGAAGATGCCATGCACTGCCCAATGCCATGCACTGCCCCACGCAATGCCATGCCTGGCAGATGGGACAGGAGCAGTTCCCAGTGGCCAGATGGCTGGGGTAGGAAATCCACTTTCCCAGAGTTTATTCAAGCTGACTCGGGGTCGTATGGTCCCATCCAAGGCTTTCTCTTGTACTAATGGGGCTTAGCCCTTTTTGCCCTCCCTGGAATAGCACAGCTCTCCTTAAACCATTAGGGGACAGTAATACCTGAGCCTCCAGAGGAGGGAAGCCTTCCTGCGCCCCGCCAGGAAAGATTAATCCATTAAGGGGAAGAAAAAGACAGAGAAGGAAAGGGACATGGGGAGAAAGCTAAGGGAAGGGGTGGACTGAAGCTATTCAGCAGACATCCTCCCCGGCCCCAGACCAGGTCCTTCGCTGACAAGCCTGTGACACTCATCTGAAGTGCCACCACCCGGGCTCCGGCGGATGTTTGTCTTTATCCGCGATAGAGCCAGATGCCACAGCAACGGCGAGATGATCCAATAACAAAATAAATAAATAACAGCTCTCCCCAGTTAGATCAATGTTAATCCAGTTGCCCTGGGCGGTAAGCACAGTCACGCACCCAACAGCAGGGCTAATCAAAAGGATGGAGGAAGCACAGCCCTCAACACAGCTGCGGGAAGAACAAAGTCTCTTTAAATATCAGTCAGAGAGACACGAGCAAGGTACCGGCCAGGAGACCTCGTCCCTGCCCTAAGCATCCAGCTCCACCTGCGATGGACCCCCAAGCTCCGTGGCTGGGGACTGATAGTCCTCGGACTGCTGGCTCTCACTGCACCCACGCAGGCTGGGCTCTGGCCCCGTGCTGCTCCCACGGCTCAGCCACTGCAGCTGCTGGCCTCCCTGCACTGCCTTTTATTTATATTTTATTGATTTACTTCATTCCGGAGTTTTGCTCCGATGGTAGTGGCTTTGTGATGCTCTGAGAGACGCAGGAGCTGGATATGCAGTTCAAATATTTCAGTGAAGCCTGGTGTCATGGAGGGACAGTAAGAAGGGAAGAGCCTAAGGATGCACTTGGGGAACGGCACCTCCAAGACCCACCCCTCTCCCGGCCAGCCACGGGTCTGCACCACACCCCCTCTCTGGCACGTTGCTAATGAGGTGCTTTGAGAAATTAAGGGCTCCCTTGCAGTGTGATAAATGAAGCAGAGAGAGTAAGAAAGCAATGTGCTTAAAGAGATCAGCCAAGGGAAGGTAGCACGGATGTAACTGGGATCAGCTCACATCTGTGTCCGCTCCAGGCGTCTCCCCAGGGCCAGGCACACAAAACCCAACAGGTTTTGTCCCATCTGGCCATGCCATGAACATTGGTTGATGTTTGAAAGATGCTCTGGTTTTCTGGAGCCTTTCTGGTGACATGCCAACCCTGTGGCTCTCAGCCATCCCGGCATCTCCGCTGGAGGCTGGTGGCACTGGGCTGGTGGAGGCAGAGATGGGGAGGCACGGCACGGCATGTGAAGGGAGAGGATGGCATGGAGGGCCTCGAGCTGGGCTGGTGGAGCTTATTAATTGTTTTTGTTCGGCACTTGGTGTATCTTTCAATATTCATCAGCCCGTGATGAAGGAGCGCTCAGAGCTATCGTTAAATATTGATGGGCCAGGCAGACTCACAGCAGGGCTTGGCAGGCTGCCTCCTGCTCACGCTCCCCCAAGCCCCAGCGAGACTCCCAGCCTGAGAAGATCCGCTTGGCTTTCCCAGGAAAACCCCCACGTGCCCGGCGAGGTGGGCAAGTCCCGAGAAGGCAGTGGGGAAAGGAGGACTCCAGCCTGCCGCAAACCTGCAGAGGCACCCATGCAGCAGTGCCAGCAGCAAGGCAGCCACCAGGCAAGGTGAGAGCCGCCCCAAGTGCTGGGAGGTTTGGGGGACCGCCTGGTCACCTGGAGAAGGGAAGGCAGGTGGAAGCATCGCTGCAGCGACACGCAACAGTGCCTGACACCAGCGCGCATCCTCCCTGCACCAGCCTTCACAGCCGGCAGCCGCCAAGCATCCCTCCTCCCTAGACAACATGAACCTGCACAGACCAAACCAGAGTGAGAACATCCCATGGGTGACTCCTGAGCTGGCTGGGCCCGGGTGGTCCCACACGCCTCTCATACTTGCACGCAGACAGGAAAGGAAATGCTTGGCCACAGATCCAGTGCCAACATTGCCACAGCCAACACCAAAGCCATCACTGATGGCATCCCTAAAGGACACCAGCACGTGTCCACACACTCAGAAGAGCCTGGGCACTGTCCCACAGCTCCAACCTCTTGGATGGTCACTCACCTCCGCAAGAGCAGCTTCGGGTGGTTCTTACTCTCCAGATTCTTCTCAATGAGGTCGGAAAGGAGCTGCTTCAGCACACCCGTGGCGTACTCCATCTCGCCCTGCAGCGCCGTCATGATGAGCGAGGCCACGTTGCCGCGGTCCCGCATGGAGAAGCTCCGCTGAGCCTCCAGAGTGCGGATGAAGGTCAGCAAGAAGTGCTTCTTGTTCAGGAGCTGCCCAAAGAGGGTCAAAGACTTCTCCACATTGGCCTGGACCTGCAAGGATAGAGCAAAGCTGGGAGATGGGCACTAGGGGGAAGACGACGAGAATACAGTGGCTGGGCTGCACAAGAACCTGGATTCACCCTCATCCTTAAAGAGGAAAGGATGAAAAAGGGTCAAAAAGCAGCTGAATTTGTGCTCTCCATACTACCAAGCTTCCTCTTTGGTGATCAGCCTCAGTTCCCTCCAGAAGTATTATCTAGTTTGTAATATCTCAGCATCAGGTTAACACAGTCTTAGGGCATCGATGTATATATATGCATAGACACACACACACACTTCCACACAAAGACTCTCTCCCGCGTGTGTGCAGGCACATACACACACTTCCCTCCCGTAAACAAACACTCTTTCTCTCCCAAACACGCACACAAATTATAATTTTCAATTTCAGCTAACAAGCAGCTCAATTCCCACCGAAGTCACTGCAACACGCGCTTCAGGTATTGCACAGAAAGCAAATAAAGCCACAACCCTGAGCTCCACCAGCAGCAAACCCGCCTGGTTTTGGGGGGCTGGATTTCAGACAGGGAAGCAAATAGCAGAAACCTGGCTCTGCCCCGCTCCAGACACAGACTGAAATATTCCCTTTCCTCTTGAGACATTCGAAGGTGTATTTCTGGTCTTACTCGGCCACGTAGCGCCCAGCATGGATTGGGCTGGGATGCTTTCATTCCCGTGCTGCCATCGTCAGCCCAGCTCTGGTCAGCCCTGACCAAATTTCTTATCAGAAATGAACATTTTTACAACAAGGTGTTTTCCCATTAGAAAAGATGATTTCTTCTGAACAAAAGCCTTGCTGTGGTAAAACATCAATTTGAATTATTTCCCGCCCCCCCGCCCCTTGTCTTGTCTTCCTGATGGGGAGAATAAGTGAAAAATTTCATTTCTTGTCAATATTTGGAGACAAAACAACACTTTTCATTTCAAAACACCAGCTCAAAATGAAGAACAGGGTTTTGACACATCAAATCATTTCACTTCAATCAAAACTTTGGATCGGTGCTCTTCAGCGAAATTCCTCACAGTTGTAACT
>NW_009219800.1:24365-25758 GCF_000690835.1 Fulmarus glacialis
TCCCCCCCCAGTCCTTGTCAATTCTGCGATACGACCCCCAGGTGCCACCGTCACCCTCATCACCCAGGCGAGCGGGGACGCTTGCCCCAGAGCATCCCTGAAGGGCGACAGGGGAGTGACAAACCCTCTCTGCCCCCATCCTCGGGGTTCCTCTCGTGGGCACCACGCGAGCAAGCATGTGGCTCACTTTCCCTAATGCAGGTCAGAGGATAACGTTCTGCTAGGAACAGAAATGCTTTAAATTATGTTTTCCCGGAGTCCCTCCCTCCAGACTATGTGGGGATCTCAATGCAATGATGCTGGTAACTCAGGTGGATGCCTGAGGTTCAGCCGCATCAGCTGCTCCCTATGGGGAGCCAGATTCCTCAGTACGGGAAGACCTGAGAGCTGGCTGGAGCACAGCGGCTGCACTGGAGACCTACCAGACCCACCAGTAAAACTGGTGCAGAGGGAGACATGCTGCATCCGACCCCTGCACGTTGCTGGTGCTTTTGCAGCCAAGACCAGGCAAAGGAGACCACAGGACAAGAGGTTTTCTCCCTTCAGTGGAGCAGCAGGATCTCGATAAGATGAGAAACGGGTCCTGCTCAACAGTGACCACCCCATTGGAGCCTTGGCAGGGAGCACAGGAGGACATGAAACCGCCATCACAAGCAGCACGGCAATGCCTGAGCCCCCCACATGCCTGTCGCCTCCCTGGGCCCCCGTGTTTAACTTGCTCATCATTAGCAGAAATAAATGAACAATACTGAATTAAATATTTAATCAGGCTTAAATTCACACAAAGCAACAAACCTCTCCCCCAAAACCTAAAGAGACAGGGAGCTGGTACCGACAGCCTGATACTCGCTGCGGATTAGCGTGTGCGTGAGCAAGTGCTGTTTCCTTCCCGTCACTTGCAATATCTAATGTTACACTCTGAGTAAAGAGACAAATAAAAGCAAACC
The DNA here is from genome assembly GCF_000690835.1 of Fulmarus glacialis. Lineage (NCBI taxonomy): Eukaryota > Metazoa > Chordata > Aves > Procellariiformes > Procellariidae > Fulmarus > Fulmarus glacialis. The sequence continues at coordinate 25,313 of NW_009219800.1, forward strand.
TGATTAAATTATATGAAGCTTACACAACTGTAGTTGCTTTATTCAATCTCTTTTGGGGATATTTTTTTTTTTTTGCTCCTTTGCAACTTTAACCCTTTGTTTCCCAGACCAGTCTGAGCTGGCGTGCTCGAGTGGGATATTTTGAATTAGGAGCTAGAAGTGGACAAACTCCCACCCAGCCTGCCGCAGCCAATGCGAAATTCCTCCCCGATACCCTTTTTGATACCCTTTCCACCCCTTTCTCTTTAGGGAAAATACTTAAGAGCAAGAGCAGAGGCGAGAGGAGAGCCAGGCGTTTGCACAGACAGGAAGGGCTGTGCCCCAGGGAGGGCTACGCTCACGCCTGCTGTGGCTCTGAGCATCCGGAAACCTGAGCTGCAAGGGGAAATCCATGGAAACGGGGTCCCCACCGTCCTCCGCAGCTGGGATTAGGGACCAGGGAAAGA
>NW_009219800.1:25863-31662 GCF_000690835.1 Fulmarus glacialis
AAAATTCCTCCCCGATACCCTTTTTGATACCCTTTCCACCCCTTTCTCTTTAGGGAAAATACTTAAGAGCAAGAGCAGAGGCGAGAGGAGAGCCAGGCGTTTGCACAGACAGGAAGGGCTGTGCCCCAGGGAGGGCTACGCTCACGCCTGCTGTGGCTCTGAGCATCCGGAAACCTGAGCTGCAAGGGGAAATCCATGGAAACGGGGTCCCCACCGTCCTCCGCAGCTGGGATAAAAATGGAGCGGGGGTCCCCACCGCCCTCCGCAGCGGGGATTAGGGACCGGGGAAAGAGAGCAGGCAGAGGGCCAGGGCCCCGCGCTGTAGCCATGCTGGCGTACAACACCAGCACGTGCACTTGCAGTTGGTAAGAGCTTGCTGTGTTGCAATTAGTGACCGTGCATCTTGCACCAGGGCCGATTACTTCTCCTAAATACATTGTGAAGCCCATGTCGACATTAATTACTGTGCCGGGTCAGCAGCGAGGAGAAGCTAAGGTCACCCCCCTCCTTTCTCTAATCAAGAGCGGCCTCAGCAGCCCAGCAAACAAGAAGCCAATTGCTGTGCAATTGCACACACTAAATTAAACAGAGGTGGGGAGGCCGGGAGAGGAGGGGGAGCTGGTTTGGGGAGCAGGGGAAGGATGCCAAGGATGGGTTCTGCAGGGGGAAACGGAGCCAAGCAAGCAGGCGATCTCAGACAAGCCTGCTAGAAACGAGCGGCCGGTCAGGCATCAAACAAACCCAATTGAATAAAGCAAGTGCTGTAGAAAATGACAGCAGCAATGATATTAATATAAATATTGATATTAATGTCAGAGAGTGCAGTAACCATTTGGCAGCCGGTCCGCATTCGTGTCGGCTGTTTGCTGCGCCAGGCCAGGTCAGCATCCGACCAAAGCATCTCTCCAGCCCTACGCTTGGGGCACGGGGACTCGTGCAGGGGCACATCCCCAGCATGAAACACTACAGAGACAGACAGACAGAACCACACCTCCATCTCCTTCAGCACCGGGTGGTCTTCTATCCCTGGGAAGAGAACCCGCATGGCGTAGGTGCGGTAATCCAGAAAGGGGATGCCAGCCCCATCCAGGTCGTTGGTCAGCTCGTTAATATCAGTCTGCAGCTCAGCGAAGGCTGGGGTGGGAAAAGCAGAACTAATCAACACATCCCGGAGTCCCAGCACACAGCATCGGCACCCAGCCTCCGCCGCACCCCCCCGGCACCCCATGGGTGGGACCCCCCAGGCGTGAATCGGCTCCGCATCCCTCCCCCCGGCAGGCTGTGATTGCTGTCCCCATCTCACAGATGGAGAAACTGAGCTGCGGAGGGTGGGGACGACTTCCCCACAATAAATCAAGCGGCAGATTTGGGAACAGGACCGCTGAGTCCCGGGGGGCTCAAATCCCCCCTGCCCAGCACTCGCAGCCTCCCAGGGATGCTGGGGGCAGTGGGGAATAGCAAGGCTTGAACAAAGCCAGAGCTTCTGGGGGAAAACGTTAGCCTAAACCGCAAGAATGTCCTCATTTCTTTTTGACCTAAATACTACTCGAGAGAAGAGCTTGAACACACCCACCCCAGCACCTCCCGATCCGAGCAGAGGCAGCCACGACTCCCAGGGGAACACGATGCGGGGGGGTCCTGAACCTTTAATTGCACCTAGAGGGAAAAGCTGACGGGAGAGGAGTCCTGGATATGCACCAGGGAAAGGGGTTGGAGGGGGGAGAAAACCCTCAGAAAAATCAAATTAACGGCACTTTAAAGGGAGCTGAAAGCCAGGCAGAGGGCTGCGGGCTCGTCAGCCTGATGAGAAAAAACAAACCGTCAGCTTGAAAGGCGTGCTATCTTATCTGTAACTAGTGGGACTAGAAAAGAGAAAAGGCAGGGAAGAGATTGTGCCTTTTAATTAAAAGCAGATCCTTTTATCTGCCAGCTGTGGAAGACAAGACACCATCCCCTCCACCAGCTCCCTCCCCTCTCCCTGTCACCAGTGCCATCCGCAGGCATGTGTAGGGATGGGGATTTGGGGGAGCAAAGGGTTTTTCTTTCTTTTCCCTTTTTATTATCTTGTTTTCGGTGCCTGCTCCATCCGCAGTGCCTGGGCTGGTTGTGGCTGTGGCTGGCAGGGTCGGGGCCTCGGAAGCCAGCTCAGGGGGATAATGGGCAATTAGGTTTTATCAGCAGGATCATACAGGGAATTCTGTCCAATTTCACAGCATCCGTCTGTCACGTAACGAGAGACCGACTGCCCACTCGCAGGCAGCCCTCACTACCCTTCTCGCTCTCTTTTCTCCCGTTTGGAGAAATGGAAGGGAACTCCTTAACTGGAAAAATCCCCCAATCCCACCCAAAACAAGTTCATGTCCTCTGACAAAGCAGTTTTGCCTGTTCCCATTCCCACTCCAGAAGGCAGTGGGGAAACGGTGGGAGCATGCCGAGCCTCGGGACGGTACGAGACCCTCCACCACCCCTACGTTAGCGGCACAAGGATCCCCCACCTTCTTTGCACTCCAAGGCCACTCGGGACTCCAGGTTGTCCATCTGCAGCTGGAGGCGTTTCAGGGTCCGGTCGGCATCCCGGGACTTGCGCTTGTAGGCAATGAGGACGATGATGATGATGAGGAGGAGCAGACCGCCCCCGCCGCCGATCCCGATGATGGCAGGCAAGGTTAGCAGGCTGTCCGAGTAGATCTGCAGTGTCCCCGGGGAGAACTCGAACCCTCCAGCCTTAATCTGTGCCATGGCAGGGAAAAAAAGGATCTGATGTCAGGGGGCATGCGCCCAGAACAGCCCTCCCCACCGTGCCCGCTGTGCTGGGATCTGGGGGATGACTCCCAGCCCGCGGGAGGAAGGATGCAGAAAAATGCAGGGATGGCAGGAGCTGGCCCGGAGCAGTGCAGCACGCTTTAATGGGATGCAGGACACACGCTGCCAGCGTGTGCGGAGCAGGCAGAGAGTTTGATGTCTCATTCAGACAACATTACAGTAACAGATGGGATGTGAAGCGAGTTCCCCCACAGGTGGGGAGCCTGGGGGGGACCGCGCTGGGTCCCTTTCAACCTGGCAGGGTCCTGGAGCGCGAGCACCGCTGCGCTACAACCCCACAAACAAGGGAGCCTTCCTTATGGTGTGAGCTGGCACCAGGGGAAGGGGTGGGAACCCCCCCTGCCTTGGCACGGCTGTGCCTTGGCGCCCAGCGGGGAAGGAAGGTTGTTGGCAGGGCCAGCCAGGGCACAGGAACGCCTGGCTGAGCGTGCCAGGGAGGGGACAAAGTATTTGGTCCTACCAAACATGTAATTAGGGAGCGTGATGCCCAGGGAGCAGGAAGATGGCTCCTGAGGATGCTCCTGCACGTGCACCAAATATCCGGTCCTCATCCGAGGATGAGCACGCAGCAGGGCCAGTGCCAGGATAAAGACTGAACCTCTGTGACACATGGGACATGAGAAGCAAAGGCACCGGTGTCAGCACTTACCGTGACTTTGTGCTGGCCAGTGAGGTTGGGGGACTCGCAGAGGAGCTGGGTCTCGGAGACGGTCAGGGTGCAGGGAGTGTCTCCGATCAGCACGGTGTAGTTCAGGCGGGAGTTACCAGCAGCTGGCGGGAGCAGGTTCCTGCCCTTTGAGGGAACAAGGAAGAAGATAGTCAGTTCTCATGCAATGGGGAACGCTTAAAAGAAACCAACATAAAGCAAATTCGTTCTCTCGCAGTGCAGGACTTTGCTCCAGGAGAGACAAAAAGCCACATCTACAGAGGGACACATCCCTATCCCTCTGCCCCCAGGTGCACGCTGCCTTACCTTGAGGATAAGGGGAGAGCTGGGCTTCAGCTCCAGCATTCCCGTGGGACTGAGTGGTTCGAAGACAGGGTCCGGGTAGTAAACGAAATTGGTGGTGTTGATGATCAGCAGGGTCTGGACATTATCCATGACGAAGCCGATCTCATCCGGGCGGTCGCCAACCTCCGGAGGGCTCCGCACGGGGTTGTCGATGGAGGGCGCGTAGCAGACCATGGTGGTGTCGTTGTAGACGGTGCAGTTCTGCAGGAGGCACAGATAGAGGTCAGACCCAGCTCCCGACAGGGAGGTCACGATTGCACCCCACAAGGATCTCCTGCAAGCAGCAGCTCTGGACACAGGGTTTAGACTCAGGATCTCCTGTCTTGTGCTATTACTCAATAGGTGCCACATTCCACCCCGGGGCAGAGAGAGACTTCTGTCTGCAATGGATGTGTGAGGGGTGGCAGGTGGGAGCTCGCTGGGGACGGGCTCTTTCTGCCACTATCCTGCAGACATCCCACAAACCTCCCATCAGTTTCGCACGCTCAGATCTCAACCCTCTCCTGGCAGCACCTGGCCAGAGGCCCTGCAGGGAGATTGGTTCCTTTCTTTGGGTGGCAGCCCCTGGACCTCAGCCCTTCCACGCCATCACACCTGCTGGGTAAGGGATACGCATTCTGCCCTGCATTGCAGAGGGACAACACCCCTCCTCCTTGTGCTCTGCCCCAGCCCCAGCCAGCACCACTTACGTTCTCCCTTTCAGAGCTGCAGTACTTGGCCCGGATCCTGGGCTCTTTGATGGTGGCCAAGTTGGTGCCAGTCACGGTCAGCAGCGTCCCACCACTAGAGACATGTAAAACAATGGGTTAGGAGAGGCAGCTTGGCACTGGGTCCCTGCTTCTGGGAGGGAAGCGCCCATCCTCACCAGCCAGACGCCCATCCGCCCCAGCCTGGGTGCACCACAATGCCCCGGTGACCTTTTATCCCACCCAGATGTCACCACAGCCAGCAGGATCTGGCATTCACCACCACCAAATCATCTCAGCTGACCCAAGGGCCAACTAGAGATATAAAACCTGCTAATTAACACTAACATTCCACCCTTGTGTCCAGGCTTGGGGTCTGAAGGCAGCTCCCAAGCTGAAGGAGACCAAGCGTCCACAATGGGAAAACATCCCGACACAGAGGAGGTCCTCTCTGCCACCCCCTTCTCCACCATTCAGGCAGCGGGTGGTAGGGCAGGCTGAGCCCTGCAGGGTTTTCTCCACGCCTTGGTGTTAAAAGCCCCGCAGTCCTGGAGAGTTTGGCCATGCTCCTGGGGAGCTCGCTCCTCATCAACACCCTGGGGAAGGTTTCCCTTGGCACTAGCGCTTAATGGATTCCTTTGCCTCCTCTCCAGCCAATTCAAACCTTTTAGAAAAGTATGTAAACATTTCAAAAAATCCCCCGATGGGAAATATTTTAATTTTATATGCCGCCGCCAAATGTCAAGCTGAAATTAAGCAGATCCAAAGCGCTCTCTGCTCTTGCCCCCTGCCAGGCTGAGCACTGCAGGCCAGGAGTTAGCAGGACCCCGGTGCCAAGCCATTGCTCACACTCCTCTTGCCACATCTCTGGAGCATGGCCCGGTGGCTATCGCAGCAGCACTGGGACGTACCCATCAGGAGGGGGGATCCGTGCAGAAAACAGCCCCCCCTGCATCCCACAAGCTCCCTGCAGGCATCCCTCGATTCACCTGTTGATGCTCCACTCGGGATCGATCTTCTGGATGGTGGGGTCTTCTGTGTAGTTGTACTTCACCTCCGGGTTGCTCAGCTCTGCCCGGTTGATGTTGATGAGGATGGGGGAGCCGCCGGGGGTGTGCCCGGGGGGGGTCCTGCACCGGATCTCACGAGCGCTTCTCCTGGGGCAGAAACGCACGACCCGTCAGAGCCCGGGCAGGAGGGAGGTGAGGGCGGCCGATGCTGCCCATGAGCCCCCCTCTCCCCTTCTGAAACTGCCGGGGGCGGGAAGGGAGAAAGGAG
>NW_009219800.1:31731-32878 GCF_000690835.1 Fulmarus glacialis
GAAACGAAACAAAAGGCAGCCAGGAAAGGCTGAGCAGCTCCTGAGCGTTCCCATCGCACGGCTGCTGCAAACAGCAGCGATTAGGGCTGATAACCAGTAATTACCGCAGGAAAATATTTAAAGAGCCGCTCCATTATCATCCCTAATCTAAAAATTATCCACTTCATGCCTCAGGGCTTTGTGCTTTTAGAGAAAAATCCCCGTTCTTTGGGCTCTTCCTGCAGCCTCTGACACACAGAGGTTTTGGGGGAAGACACCTCCGGCCGCCCATGGGGTTTGGCTCCTGGGGTCCCTCCTGGCTCCCCAGCACGGGCTCCTGGCCGCTGCTCTATCTGGGGGTCCCGCTGCCTCTGGAGCTGCCCGTCACCCATCCTCCGCCACTCTCGCTGCCCCTTACCAGGAAAAAGCGCAGGGCCGTCCCCCGATGGTCACAGAGACGTTGCTGCCGGCGTTGAGGTGGCTGCCTTCGATGGCAATCCAGGTGCCGCCGGAGAGAGGGCCCCGGGCTGGGACCACGCGGGAGAAAGTGGGCGTCTGTCAAAGGAAAAGAGCATCCCTGGTGTCGGATGGGCTGGGGACCAAAACCCGCATCCCCAAACAGCCCCAGGCAGGTGTCGGGGATGCAGAGGAGAGGGACCTGTGGGACAGTGGCAGGGCACGGTGCTGAGGGCTGGCAGTGCCAGCAGGACTGCGGGGAGGCAGAGCAGTGGCAGCCTTGGAGAAATTCAACCAGCATGACCCAATGCCTGCCCAGAGCATCCCCGCTTGCCCCCCAGGGAAACGATGGCCAGTTTTCCAACTCGCCTGGAAAACCACCCCAAACCGCCCGGGACCAGCCCTGTCCCCCGGCACGGGGCTTACCACGAAGGTGAAGCTCCTGGGGGATGTGGCCCGGTAGCTGGGCGAGCAGTCACGGATGCACACTTCTACCCGCGCCTCATGGACCTTGCTCGGGCTGGCATCTCCGATTTCGCACACGATCCTAAGGGATGTAGGGAAGGAGCCCTCAGTGCCCCGGCACAAAGATGCTCGCTGACCCATGGTGGGGATGGACCGGCTTCAGAAAGGGGCAGGGGTCCCTTTCTGAAGCAAAGGTCCCAAGTGCCAGCAGGGTTCATGAGAAACCAAGGCGGTGGGTGTTGGGACT
>NW_009219800.1:32933-34418 GCF_000690835.1 Fulmarus glacialis
GCGGTGCCTGTGGGCTCTGCCAGCCCGGGGGGGAGCTTCCCCAAAGCCTTTGGGCTCCTCCCAGAGTGACCACAACCAGCAGGTACTTCTCTCCCAGTCTGGCCCAGTCAGCCCCATGTTTTCTTGCAGCCACGGGCAGCGTTTGAGCACCAGCACCCCAACCCCCATGTACCAAGGTGACCTGGAGCGCACCCACCCCTCGCTGGGCACTTACTGCTCAGCGCTGATGTACTCGCTCTCGATGGGGATGCACATCACTTTGCCGACTCGAACGCCCCAGCGAACATCTTCAAACTTCAGGCCCAGGTTCTCTCCGGTGATGGTCAGACGGGTCCCTCCTTGCCTGGGGCCGGTCTCGGGTGACAGCTAGGAGAGAGCACAGCCCATCAGCCAAGGGAGCGGAGCCGCGGGGACACCTCGCTGGGGCACGCTGCAGCCCGGGCAGCTGCGGGATGTGTGTCATTCCCCCACGAGCGACGAGGACAGATGGGTTAAATAAATGCCAGAGCGTCTGCAAAGAGCACACAGAGCGGGAAAGACCTCCCAAATGACAGCCGCGTCCACAAATCCTCCCAGGAACAAGCCAGGAGATGTCAGATGTGTCTGAGCAGAGGGTTGGGATTTGGACACCCCGCTGCAGACGGAGCCACCTCACAGGTGACAAGGACACAGACGGGAAGGAGACAAGGCAGTATCAGCCACGGCTCCAGCTGAGCCGGCGAGAAAGCACGTGGACCTGCCTGGCTTTTGGCCAGGTCCCACATACCCAGGGATGAGATCCCCATATCCAAGCTGTCCTCAAAAAAGAAAGCATCTCCACCAGGTCCCCGTGCACCGCAGGCAGAGGGGAGAAGGGTTTCTTTCCGCTGGCAAACCCTGTGCCGAGGCCAGCTGGGAAGGGAAGGCACCTCACCCCAGCGCCGCGCCTCATTTACCAGGATGATGCCCAATAAAGCAGGCAGGCGCGATCTGACAGACGGCGGTGGGATGAGGGATGATCGGAGGCGCAGGCCCACCACCGCCTCCAGCCAGGAAGTTTTACACCAGCGCTCGCCAGCCCCGGGGCCCAGCGCCCACCTCCAGCGCTAACTGGGATGAATGGCAGGGCTGCGCACTCAGGCTGGGACCGGGGACAGGGCTGGGTCGCCGGTGACACCAAGCCCTCCTCTGCTCGTGCTCCTGCGGCGCTGGCAGAGATCCCTCCCCTCTAGCACCGGGAGGCACCTCTGCCAGCGCTATGCCCAGCGCCCGGACAGGCTCACGCTATGGACACGCTCAACGCAGCGACCAAGCACGTGCGAGCTCTTTGCATTCTTAGCAAATCTGGGCGGCTGCAACCCGGGGGCCTGAGCCAGCTGGAGCCTCCTCCTCCTTTCCCTCCTCCTCCTCACACAGGGCTAGTCCTGGATGCCACCCCCGCAGCGAGGAAAGGCAGACGAGCTGAGGGTGGGAAACAGGCAGCAGTGGACATTGTCCACAGCCCCA
>NW_009219800.1:34721-35014 GCF_000690835.1 Fulmarus glacialis
AGCTCAGCCCCCGCCCAAGTCCAGGATCGGGGCTCATTACGGCAGTTGCAGCCAGCACCAGGTTGGGTCTTCCCCCTAAATCGAGCTCCAGGGCGGCTGGCAAGAAGCAGCTGTTTGTTTGGTGTTTCTAAATGAGTGTTAAAAGCTGCTCTGGCGCATTACATTCCTCCTCCTCCTCCGTGGCAAAGCTGACAAGGGCCACGCGTTCGGGGAAACAAGGCCAGGAATGAAATGACATCACTGGCGGGGAGGTCACGGCTAAACAAGGCGCACGGGAGGAGGGAGCTGGCCAG
>NW_009219800.1:35194-38420 GCF_000690835.1 Fulmarus glacialis
GTCGAGGCGGCGGGGTTCCCCCTTCCCAGGGGAAAGGATATCGCTCTGAGGGTCACAGCCAGCACTGGGCAGGACCCCCGTGAGGTTTGGAGGGGGCTCGTCCTTACCACTGAGTGATGGGCGAGTGATTCTTCGCCCATGGTCATCTCCTAGCCAGCCAAGCCCCACCACCCGTGAATACACCTGCACCTGGCTGGCTGGGTTGGAAGGAGGCTCCGGGTCTTCCCAGGGGAAAGGATATCGCTCTGAGGGTCACAGCCAGCACTGGGCAGGACCCCCGTGAGGTTTGGAGGGGGCTCGTCCTTACCACTGAGTGATGGGCGAGTGATTCTTCGCCCATGGTCATCTCCTAGCCAGCCAAGCCCCACCACCCGTGAATACACCTGCACCTGGCTGGCTGGGTTGGAAGGAGGCTCCGGGTCCTCCCAAAATCACTGTAGGAGACTCCTCTTTACCCCCACCACCGGGTGCCACCCTCTCCACACCACACTGCTCTCTGGACCATTTCCAAGCCTGTCCACAGCCCGGGGTGTGGGACAGGGGTTGTGGGAAGCAGCAGGCAACAGGCAGGCTGCTGGAGGAGCATCACACCAACAGCTACACATATCCACACCGACTGCCAGCTCCCAGGGCACTAACTCAGAGCGGCACCAAGGTCAAGCCCACCTGCTAACAGATCTGCTTCTGCTGCACCTGCAATTACTGCAAAATTTCATAATGATTCAGGGCAGGAGAGCTGCTACCGAGGCTGGATACCACCAACTGCTGGGAAACTGCTGCGCGCAGTGTGCACGTAGATGCCTGCAGCCCTGGCGACACGAGCACAAGAGGACAGGGCACATCCTTCAGCGAGGCCACTCTGGGCATGACCTGGCCACCACAGTCTCCACTCCCACCATCCCCAGGGGTCCAGCTTTGGGAAGTTCAGCCTGAGCATGGTGGGAAGCCATCGGGGATGGGGAGCCCTGCAGCCCCACACACAACAGTGAACCTCCTTGTAGGGATGCATGCTCTGAGGCTCGACCCTGCTCCCCCAGGGAATGGATCCCTTCTCCTGCCAGCACTCCGCCAGCTCCAGGCAACTCTCAGCAGGCAGTACTTCTTGCAGGCAGAGCTCTTTGCAGGCAGGGACATGCCTGGGAGAGGGGGCACCCCCCTCTCCCCATGCAGCTGCCACCCTGCCCACCGCAGCACCGGTACCCTATGAGAGGCAGGCGGTGCTGGGGGAGGCAAGATTCTTATTTCCAGCTTCCATCAGATAAGACATTGAAACCCAAACAGATCAGATCCTGCGCTAAGACTCCAGTAATTAACACCGGCGAGGCCCGGCCAGCCGTGGGTAAACAGAAGGTATCCAGCAGAAATACCCACCAGTCCCTCCTCATGCACTTGGAGCCCAGCCCGACAGGCATGTGAACATTAATATACTCAATCTTACTAAACGAAGGTCATAAAAGCTGTCAGGGAAGGGAGATGATGAACTACCGGAACGCATGGTGACAAGAGGAGGAGCAATGCGGAGCTGCAGCTTTCCTGGGATTCTCCAGCGCTGCGCAGGAGGAGCGGTGGGAATCTTGGAAATGGGCCAGAAAGCCCTGTGCACGGGGGTGGTGGAGAGAGGATTTTAGCCTTGGAAATGAACGTGGCGACATGAGATGCTCAGTCCTAAACACCAAGTAGATCTGGCTGCTTTGAGGCGCCACCAGAGAACCCCATCCCCATCTTCCATCTCGCATCCTGGTCCCCCAGCACAGGACATCACCGCCCATCCGTCCCCGCGTACCTTGGTGATCTTGGGGTCGGTGCAGCGGCTGTTGCCACTGCTGGCGTGCATCCAGCTGCTCTCGTAGGCCAGGCAGTGCTGCCGCAGCGAGCAGCGGCCCAGCCACACCCGGACACCCCCCAGCCGCACTCGAAGCGCGGGTCGGCCTTGAGGCACAGACCGCAGCTCTCCCGCAGGGCCGAGCACTTGTACAGGTGGGCTGCAATGGCAGAAGGAGCGCGGGGGTCAGCACGGTCCCCCCAGCCCGCAGGCACAGGGTTTAGGGAAGAAGGGCACCCACTCTCACCCTCTCCCACTGCATGCCACCAGCTCTCCCAAAGCTTCTTGGAGAAAAGCGTCTTGTTTAAAAACCCATCTGATCGATGCAGCCGGAGCATCGCTCCCTCCCCCAAGGCACTGGTGCAAACTGCGGTTGGGGTGGGGGAGAGGGGTGGGCTGGAGGCTGCGGGGGGCACCGGTCAGCTTTCCCACCCCCGTCCCATCCCTCACTCACCCTGGATGTTCTGGGGGTTGTCGATGACAAAGTTCCCGTTCCAGACCACAGACAAGTTGACCGGCAGGTCGCTGATGTCGTTCCCTTCGTAGAAATACTGCAGGAGGGCACAGAAGGAGGCAGAGCCCATTAATCGGTGAGGCGGAACGCCCCGGTGAGGGGCACGGAGAGGCATATGACCCCGTTATGTGGATGTCTCCCATCAACCCAGAGGAGAGGGAAGTGGGTCTGGTTCGCACTCGCTGGCTGGGAAAAATGAAAAGAAAAGGGTCGGCCAGCCACTGGTCAAAGCATCAGACACAGCACATGCAAACCAGTAGGCTGGACTCGCAAAAAAAGATAAATAAGCAAAATAGAGGGTTTCTAAATAGACCCAAAACCCATTAACCCAAAGGTCTGAAGCTGCTGCTGCTGGGAGAGGAGGAAACAGATGGTGTCTCTGCGGCACACACGTACTTCTCCCCGCCAGGCACCCGAGCCCTCCCCCATGTCCTCCCCGCTCCAGGGACGCTCAGTCGGATGCTTGGGATCAAGTTTGGGATGAGGTTTGGGATCACGCTCGTCACTAGTGAAGCTCAAGGAGGACAGGCTGGGCACATGGTAGGAGCGGATTCGGTAGAGCCACCCCCAGACACCCGGTGGGAGGATGTCCCGCGGGGCCCCCTCCAGCCCCATCACCCATAACACAATGCCATGAAGCCATGGCCTTGCAGCCATGCGTGGGACAGAGCCAGGCGCCAGCCTGATGCCACACCAACCCTCAGAAAAGTCTTGGGAGAGCATCCCTTCCCTCCCCTCCCCATGCCGCCTCCGCACCGCACCCCCAGCCACCCCACTCCCAGCCCCACGCTATGCTGGGCCACCAGCTGTACCCTGCTCCAGGACCAGCATCACCACCACAATCCCCCGAGCTCCCATGCAGGGAGGTGACACCAGGGGATCTCACACCC
>NW_009219800.1:38593-38838 GCF_000690835.1 Fulmarus glacialis
CAGGCAGAGAGGGTAATCGATACGGAGGCAGGAAGGCAGTCGGAACCATCCCTGACAGCTAATGACCTCCTTCGGCAAGAGATTCCCCGCTCCTCGCCTGAGAAAATGACAGGCGTGTCAGGAGAGATTAAATGAATGATTCATGGGTTGCCGGAGTTTGTTAGGGAGCGGCGGACGCGCCTGCAGCAGCTCACCCGGCCGCGGGCTGGCCGCCGGCCTGCCCCTACCTCCCGCCGGCCCGAGCC
>NW_009219800.1:38862-39124 GCF_000690835.1 Fulmarus glacialis
CAGCCGGCCCGAGCATCAACTTTTGCAGCCCTGGTGCCTGGTGAGGAGTTGGCCTCAGCATCTCCTCCAGCACTGCCCCAGCTGCTGCGCCACAGAGCATGTTTGTCCCTGTCAGCACCAGGGACCACTCCGGTGGGTCTGCTCTGCTCGACCCCCTCCACAGGAGGCAGGGACATGGCCCACGAGAGAAGCCAGCATGCCCAGGTGGCTGCAGGAAGTAAGAGATGTTGGGTCCTTCTCGCCTCACCATCAAAGCTGGTCC
>NW_009219800.1:39242-46497 GCF_000690835.1 Fulmarus glacialis
CTCCCTCGACCCTATGAGGTGCAAATGAGAAGCCAAGCCTGGTCCTCGGTTACACCTCCACACCTTTTGGCTAGTGGTCCTATCTCCAGGGGCCACCCCACCCAAACACATGCTGGAGGACCCCAAAACGCAGCCCTCCCTGGGGAGGAAGGCTGCTGCTGATCAACTGTATGCAACAGTTCCAAGGCATGAGACATCCAACTGCAAACTCAACCCTTTCTTGAGCGCCCAACAGTTCCACCACCACCTCTTCTCTACAGGAAGAGCCCCATCACGCCCCACCATGCACGAGACACAGCACCTCTCGCGGTGTTTGCTCAGAAGACCTTTAGCCACATCTCCACCAGGCATCATCTACAACAAGGGCCTCTCAACAACATCCCTATCACCAGGCCTGGGAAGATGGAGCCAGAACCGGGCTGGAAGTCCAGACCTGTTCACCTTCCCCTATCCTACACCCACCCGAGGACATCCCCGACAGGACTATAATGAGGAGCTGGCCAGACTCCTGGCAGCAGGAGGGAGCACGTGCTGGGGAGGGCGGCAGCGGCACCGGAGCAGAATTTAGCTGTGACGAGCCACGTGGCAGCGTAAGTGAAATTGGCATTTTCAATTTGTACTCTGACATGTCTCATTTGGGGCCCTGGCATCTCGGGAAGGCATCCAGCCTGCAGCTGTCCAAAACACTTATTTGCATCTCTCTGCCCCGGCTGCTTTTAGAAATTAGTTCTTCTGGGAGGTGGGTTGGAAGAAGAAGAATAGGGGGAGAGGGAGGGAGAGCATTAACTCTTCATGCACCAGCCCCGAGACAGCACATACACAAGAGACAGTGTCCCTGTGGGAAAGGACAGGGACAAGCCACCGTGCTGAGGATGCTGTATTTGCCATGGCATGGAACTGGAGCGGATGGTGGGTCACTGCTTCAGCAGCCAGGAGCACAGGGCTGCAGGGACGGAAGCAGCAGGCAGGAGCAGGAGTTGTGGTCCTGGCTAGCGTTCGCGGTGTGGGATCACCAAGGGAATGCGGGTAACAGTGAAAATCGTGTCCTCAGCGTCTGTGTGTCCATCCTCAGGATCTCACCTGCCCTGCAGAGACAGACCGGGCCCGCGGCTTGGATGCCATTACTGGTCCCTGTAGGATGCTGGAGCTGGAGCAGCGGCTCGGCTGCATGCAGGCAGGAGCTGCGGCTGCAGGGGCTCAGGGCTCAGCCTCCTGGGATGCCGAGATCCATCAGATCCCTCTCTAATTTCCAAAGCACCTCTTATTTTGAAGGACATTCTCAAAAGACCTTCCTGCAGCTACTCTTGCCGTAACACGGGCAGGAAGGTGCCCTCTCAACCCGCGGGCACAGCCATAGCCAGGGCCGGCGCGGATCAGGCCGGGGGATGCTTACAAGTCTGTACATCCCATGGGATCCAGACAAGAACCCACAGGCAGCCAGCAGGTCCCATCACGCTGGCTCCTCCCCGCTTCCGGCTAACACAGTGCTAAACACCCATTAAACACTTAACTGTTATTAACTTCCCGGTTAATCAATTGCTGTGGCTGGCAGCGATCTGGGATGAGCGGTGGGAGGGGAGAGGAGGCCAGGGTGGATGTGAGCAGGGGGATGCACCTACCCAGGCAGCCCTGCTAGGAGACCACCTTTCGCTCTACAGAGGTGCCCGGGACTGTGCCGAAGGATGATGCGGCACGGTGGCTGCTCCGAGGGCAAGTTATGGAAAAGGGAGGTTTGCTCAGGCACAGCCCTGAGAGCAAACCAACGGCACCCAGAGGAGAGAAGCGTGCTCGCGCAGCATGGCCCAGAGAAGGGGATGAGAGAAAAGATGTCATCGAGTGAGTCAGCAACAGAGACGTGGCTCCTTACCTAACCCAGCCAGCCTTTCCGTCCCTCTCTGGAAGAGCCTACAAGGTGAGCGTGGAAGGGCCGATGGAGGACGCGCCAGCCCTACCGACCTGGATACAGCTATTCCCAGCAAGGTCTCCTTCCGCAGGGATGCGGTTCAGGCAAGAGGACTCCTCGCCAAGCCTTTCTCAAGGCTCTTCACCCAAAACTGATCTCAGGCACCTTCCCAAGCAACAGCCGACAACCTCGTGTGCTTCTCACGGCTCTGATTATCACACTCGCCCCATCCCCCCATGGGGGATGCCCACCGGCCCGGCACGCTGCAAGGGCTGCGGGTGCCACCTCCCCTGAAGGGCTCACATTTGGTTCTAGCAAGCCCACCGCTCACCTGCCCGCTGGCAGCGATGGGCACCGAGAGCCGCCCACCTGCCCTTGGGGCGAGGGAGTCAGCGCTCCAAGGAAACGCCTCCAGGCAGCCACGCTCCCAGGGGACAGAGCCGGAGCCAGCAAGGGGGCACCCCAAGTCTGGGGGTGGATTGCACTGAGATGCACTTCGGGATGCTCCTGCAAGCGCCGTGCCAACTAGCCAAAAGCACTAGCCCTTCCCATCCCAGACGAAGCAGGGCAGCCCCAAGGCCATCACACCCCTTGCGGGGCATCCATCCCACTCCAGCCACAACCTGCACACTCCGGCAGGTGAAGGAAGGAAGGGAGGGACCCCGCTCCCCAAGGAAGGCAGCGGAGGGGCCGCTCCTCTGCCCGCTGCGAGCAAACCCAAACATCCAAATTTCCCTCGCAACCCCCCTCCCTCTCACATGCACCATCCCCCTGGGCTGCATTTCTGGAGAAGTGCTTGGGCTGCAGCTGTGTCCTATTTTTCTGTAGTTGATGACCTCAACTCCTTCCCCGCACTACGGGGACGGCAGTAATGTACATCGCGTCTCGCCAGGGCTCAACTGCAATTCATCATTATTTTATCTGCTGGAATTTAATTGGATCCTATCAAACTCTCCTGATACTCCCTTTTCACTTTAAACACTGCTGCAGGAAAGATAAATGTAGGCACCGCTAGGACGGAGAGCACGGCTTTGTTGGCAAACGGTGCTGGGGTTGTGGGCTCCAATCCTGTCTCCCTCTCCATGGCTGGTTAATTAGAGATACATATACTGGAGGTGCGCGGCGCTTAGAACAGGGCATGTGTGTATGATTTATGTTCCTCTATAAATACACCCTAGGCCTAGTAAAATACCGTCATCCACACAACAGCACAACTTGACGCTAACGCTTGGCCTCTGATTCTGAATCTCCTTTTGCTCTTTGCACATAAATCTCCTCCTTTCCTCCCCCATCACACACAAGCCTCTTCGCCTGGATTCCTCCTGCCCGAAATTCGGCAGGGTGTAAGTGAGAACCCGAGACCCTGGAAATACGTCAGAGCAACACCCAGGCTCCACCACAATAAAAAAAAATACCCAGAAAACATAAATCTACCAGGTCTTGCCAGCACCCATGCCTGGGGCTGGGCATCCCGGCCTCAGCATCGCGCTGGGTACCACTCGCGTGCCCACCCCGCCAGCCCGGCTTGCTCTGCACCCACATCACTTTGTCATGGGAATAAGCCGCTCCTGGGTGAACATCCCGACCTGAGCCTGGCCGGAGGGGAACGACCTCCGGAGCCACAGCTGAAATGGGTGGGCAGGGGGGGGATCAGCGAGGAAGGAGCCAAAAGGGAGTCAGGGAGGTGAGACAGCTGCTCTTCACCATGCGGGGCTTTGGTTAAAAGGAAAGGGAAATAATTGAGGCGTGAGGCTTAATTTAAAGTGCTGAGATGACAAACTCAAATGCTCATGGAAAGGAGATCAGGGGTTCTTCCTATTTTTGTATTTAAAGAGAAAGAGCAGCTCTGGGGCTATTTCAGCCTTAAGAGGAACATTGTGGAGAGAAAAAGCCAAACCCTTGGCAGCAAGAAACACCTGTAGTCATTTTGCCAAGGTAGGACTAAATCAGATGAAGTCCCGTGTTACTAGCAGTAGTGCGGATTCGGGACTGTGGTACTTTCCAACAGCAAAACTGTTTATTTTTTGCAGCAATTGGAAGGATGAGCTCCGTTTAGGGATGCCAGATGGGAAAGAATGGGCAAGGGCAGGGATGCTTGGAAAATGCAACTCAGTAGCGTGATCCGCACACATCAAGAGACAGGTGACCATTTCTCCATCCTCCGCTGCAAGAAGCAAGCCTGGAAATGTCTGCCTCGACAAGATTTAAAGTAACCAATTAACAGAAAACTAGTTTACTGGCAAAGAATTTATTTGCTTAGTTAGGCTTGTCTTTCCTTTTTGATTCTCTACAATGCATGCGGAAAACCTTTAGGGTTGCTTTCCCTTTGAAGAGCAGAAAGAGACCGAAGCGAGGAGGCAGAAAAGGTTTTTTTCTGTTTGCTTTTTGCCCTGGGATGCGTGGGGAACACCAGGCCTGGTTTCCCTTGAGTTTGCTGAAGATCTATTGGGTGTCTTAAATGATGTTTATAGTCGACACTCAAACCTTAATGAATGGACTGCTGAATATTTAACCAAGATGTCTTTTCTTCAAAGTGCTAACAAGTCATTGGAGTTTGACAAGCACTAAAAATAAAGAAAAGACAAAGAGTTTTAAGCGGGCTTGACTTATTATCCCTTCCATTCACCCGCGATTCAGGAAAGCATCCCTAATTCCGCAGAGTAATTAACCTCTTGTTTAGATCCCATTGAACTCCTGGAAACAAAGTGTGCTTTAATGCCTTCCCTAGGCGAGGACATCTATTCCTCACTTGCTGGCTGGGAGGATGTCATCCTTTCCTTATTTTCCCACTCACCAGTGTCCTCCACACCAAGCAAGACCCAAAATCCTAACCCAAAGGATGAATCGCAACGGAAGAACCCGGCGGGTCATGGGTGGGTGACTGTGCAGGAGCCTGAAGTGCTATCAACCAGCCAGATGGGCTGCAAAAAGAAGACAGGGAGGAGACATGCATCACAGAAGTGTGAATCTGAATCTCCCACACCATAAAGCAGCCTGGCTAAATGCCGTCAAACATTAAAGCAGGTGAGCAGACCCTGAAAGCAACACAGCTTCTTTCAAGCCAAACCTCTCTTCTTCCTTCTGTGAAGCCACCCTGCTCCTGAAAGCCAAGTCTCCTGCCTGAGACCGCAGCCCCACAGAGCTGCTGCAGCCGGCTCCCATGCCCACGCAGCCTGCAACACCTCCCGTGCACTCTCCGGCCGATTTGCTTTGGTCTCCGGGCATCCCTGGCAATTTTCAGGTCAAACGTCCACCACTGTCAGCCCAGGAGAAGGTATCAGTCACCTCAGCTCTGCATCGGGACCGTATGGTGGGCAGGCACACCTCAAGCTGTCCCACCCCTTTGAAGAAGAGCTGCAGAGGCCGTGCAGCTCGTGACACCAGTGCTGGCAGCCACGGCACCCCTTGGGAAACACAGGTGATGGTTTTTGCTTCTGCCTCTCCCTCTTGCTCTGCAAGTTGAAATTTACTGGGGAGAAATGAGTCCAAATGATTCAGACCCTGCCTCTGAGCCCCATCTCCGTTAGGTAAGGGCTCCGCTCTGGCGCAGGCACCTCTCCCCCGACACCCCGCAGGAGCCATCAGGCTGCACCGTGCAGCCACGCCGCTTCTCCGTGGGGAGCGCTCCGTAGGGAGCATCCTGCAGCAGGTACCTGGTGTAACCGGCCTCCTGCCAGGACAAGGCCGGCTCGGCTGCCCCCCAAGAACCCTCCCACGTGGCTGCGATGGAGAGAGAGCAGCCAAGCTTGGCTACCAGCAGCAATGAGACCCCAGCGAAGGGAACACACACATCCATCATGTTCCCCTCGAAGCACTAACACTGAACCGTGCAGGTGACAAGCAAGACTGGGTCCAGGGGCAGATCGACGTGGTGAAGCCCTGGTTAGGGTCATGATCAACACCAGGGACAAGCAGCCAAGCCAGCTCCGGCGGGCAGCACTCCACGTGGCTTCTTTTCTTCCCCGAACGCAGCAGCAAGACGACAAACCTTTGCTTAAGCCACCTCGCTAATGGCTTCTTGCAGCAGAGCCCTGCAGGCACCGCTCTGGTCCTGCGCCTCCCCGCAGCCTGCACTTTGTGCCGCTGCCTGCACTCGCCTCCAGGCCAAGCACAGATCCACCGACAATGTTTCCAGCCGGCAGCTCAGGACGGAGAGCATTTCTGCTCCTCGCAAACTGCGCGTTGCCAAGAAAGAGCCCCAGCAGCATGGCATCCCCCCGGCACTGCCGCCCAGGGCAGGAGGCAGCAACTTGGGATGCTCCTCCTGCCAAAAGGCTCTGCAGCCCGGGGAGCGCAGAAGGAGGAGGGGAGCCAAGGCTCATCTTCAATGGCCTCTAAATGTCACTCCTGCCACCAAAGGACAAGGGAGCAGGGACCGGTGCTGGTGTCAGGCTGCAAATGAGCTTTCACAGTGTGAGTGACGGAAAACAAATTTTAAAAGGATTAAATGGGAGGGAGAAGGAAGGAGCTGGCTCCATGCGGATGAGGGTGGGTCGGTGCAGAGCCCAGCGGGGCAGCCGAGGAGCTGAGCAACACCAGCTCCCGGGGGGGCTATTAACACCCTGGGTGGGTTTGCTTGTGGGCTTGGTACTCCCTGCACAGGATTGCTGCGCAGCAAGGGGCACACACAGCTCACCAAGGGGCCGCAAAACACCCTC
The DNA here is from genome assembly GCF_000690835.1 of Fulmarus glacialis. NCBI lineage: Eukaryota > Metazoa > Chordata > Aves > Procellariiformes > Procellariidae > Fulmarus > Fulmarus glacialis. Next base: position 45,804 of record NW_009219800.1, read on the forward strand.
TCGCTTAGGGATAAGGCAACCGGAGAGAGCAGAGCAGGCAGAGTTGCCTGCAGGAGAGAGCTTAAGTGACAGAGCTGCAGGGAGCAAGGACAGAGAGGCAGGGAGCGATGCGGGATGGAGGGCAGGCAGGGGGATGAGGTAGGTGCCACTCAGAGCCGGGGATGGACAGGGGCTGCAGGGGAAGCGCTCGAGGGGCTGGCAGGCACGGCTGCAGGTGGGGGAGTGTGCGCAGCAGGACACAGAGAAGGTGTTAGCTCGATCCTGCCTGTGAAGTGGGATGGCTTGGTGTCAGAGGGAAGCAAGAGCAGGCAGAGGGGAGGGGGAAGCAAGGCTCCGGCACGCCTGGGCCAGCTGGCTCCAGCCCAGGCAACTTTCTTCAGCTTTCCAAAGCCAATTTCCCTGGAAGTGCTCCTAAAGCTTGGCGGCTCCCCCAGGGCAGATCTGGCGTTGATCCTATCCAGAACGACCCCGGGCAGCAGCCTCCCCGTGCACCTGGTGGAAGCCGGGGGGAGCCCACCCCACACCCCACGAACACCAGAAATCTCCGTTACCTGCCCACGGGAGAACAAACCTGGCCATGCAATGAGCCGGGAAGGTCCCGGGGCAGGGCAGGAACCAGCAGCCCGCAAACGAAGCACACGCCAAGGCGAGCCGCGCACTCACCGAGGTGTTCTGGCACTGGATGCTGGTGCTG
>NW_009219800.1:46603-47736 GCF_000690835.1 Fulmarus glacialis
TAGGTTTCACCACGCCCACGGGGATGTAGATCTGGGTGGAGGGCAGGATCTGGGGACAGTCCTGCAAGGGGAACAAGGGACAGCCGATGAGAGGGGAACACCACACAGCCTCCCCCAGCACCCCTGGGACCCCACCTTGGCTCGCAGGCTGGGCAACGTGCTGCAAAAATTCCACCCTGAGCACACTAAATCCTTATGTGCAGCCAACCCCAAACCAGCATCTCATGGCTGCTCTGACCAAAGCCCTGAAGACAGAAAAGGAGAGCACAGAGGAATCTGGTGGCAGGGCAGTGGGGTGTTTTCCACAGCTGGGGTTGATCCAGGCGGGAGGTGGGAAGAGGATTCAGCTATGGGACCTGCAACCTGGCACTGCGATGGCAGCACATGTTTGGGCAAAAAAAAAAAAAGAGATGGGCTTTAATGCCATCATTGCAGTCAGTAGGTTTCAGAGTTAACACCCACTGGGCTGTGCATTGTCAGGCTACCCTCTCAGTCCTGTTTCCCTTACAGCCTCCATCCCCCTTCCTTCATGAGTGGGCAGAAAAGCCTTTTCTCCCTTTGACACTGCAATGTGCTTCTGCAGTGTTGCAGAGAACCTGCTCTGCAGTGAATTTTGCTGCTGCTGCTTCTATCGGCAGCCAGCTCAAAGCAGCATCACCCCAACCAGCCTGGCTGCAGGCTGCCCAGAAGACAGCGCCTCCGGCCAGGGGATGCTGGTGAGTTCAAGCCAGGGAGGAAGGCAAGGGCAAGGGGCTTCGCACCACCCTGCCAGCCCCCCACGCTCCCCAGGGAAGGACCCATCAGGAGGGCAAAGCACTCGACTTTTAACGCAGTCTCCCAGCTGCTCCGAGGGAGCCTTGCGTGCAAAGCACAGGGGAGCAGGAGGGAGCAAAAATAAATGAGTTCAGGCAGCAAAACAGCTCTGCGGCCCCGGTGGGTGCCACTTCAGTAACAACAGCCTGATGCAATCCCACGCTGGCCTTGCCGAGCCTGGCGGAGGCCTCGCACCTACGGCAGTGACTCCTGGAAGCGTTGGCTTGAAATAACGTCAAGGGGGAATAACGTGTGCTGAAACGAGCTGCTCCGAAAACAGGAACGGTGGCAGCAGTGCCGGGGGTGGACGCAGCCGCTCT